>NC_052617.1:34738266-34788549 GCF_016545825.1 Eucalyptus grandis | reverse complement strand
ATTTGCAACCCATTTAAATTGAGATGCCCATAGCGAAAATGTGATAGCTAAGCTTCCTCCTTCAATCTTGCAGAAACATGAATTTGTAGTGTTATGGAGATAGTGGAAACATTTGATTGCCTGTCATTTTGACTTGGACAATTAAACCCAATTTCTTCATCTTTGATTTTGTAAATCCCATATTTGATAGAGATTTCATATCCCTTCTCTTGTACCACCAGCACTTAGCGAGATTAGGGCCCCGTTTGTTTGCGTTTCTTTTTTGTTTTTAAACAGTTTTTCTGTTTTTTGTTCCCCGGGAACAAAGTTTAACAAACGCTAAGCCATGCAAGCATTGTTCCTTTTCATTTTCTTGTTCCCAGAACAAAAGAAACAAACAAACACAAATTTTGTGTTTCTTGTTTCGAACACAAATCGAAACTTTTTTTTTTTCTTTTTCTTTTATTTTCTTGTTCTTCTTTTTCCGAGGTCAGCTGGGTTCGGCCACCGCCGGCGACTCGGTCGACGAGGGCCTGCGGCTTCGCCACTGGGCCGAGGCTCGCCGCCCCGCGAGGCCGACGCCGCCGTAGTCGGGCAGGTCGCCCGCAGCTTGAGCCGGGCGAGCTCGGAAGCCGCTCGCATCCGGCGAGGCCGATCGCCACGGGGCCGGCGAGCTCTGCCTCCGCCAGCCACCGCCATGCGACGCCGACCGGGCGTGGCTCGGCTGAGGCCGAGGCTCGCCGTTGCCGGGCGAGGCCGGCCTGCTGATCCGCAGCCGAGCTCGCCGCCCATGGCGAGGCCGGCCTCGCGCCGGTTCCGGGCGAGCCCGACCCGCCTGCATCCGCCTCGAGCTCACTGGGCCGGGCGGCTGGAAGCGCCGCGGTCATGAAGCTGCCTCGCCTTCGGCAAGGGAGCCATGAGGCCGCGCCGCCGCCGTCGGGCGAGCTGGGCTCGCCGCCGGTCGCTGCCAAGGCCTTGGCCTGGCCACCGCCAGAAAAAATGAAAGAAAAAGAAAAAAGGAAAATAAGAAAAATAGAAAAATAAAAGAAATAAAAATTATCCAAATTTACCAAACATGTTTCGTTTATTTTATTCCCGGAACAAGTTTACCAAACGCGTATTTGTTCAAAATTATTCTGAATGCAAATATTTTTTTCATTTCGTTCCCCGGAACAATTTTTAAACGTAAACACAACCAAACGCGCCCTTAGTCTTCGATTCACTGACATACAAGAAATTTGAGATGGTCCGAACCGAAGTCCCTTTTGGATGAATTGCCATAGTTCATTTCCCATCACTGCATACACAATAGAATTTGTCTCCAAACTTCACGGTGTTGTGGTATGATTTGCCTAGATCGGAAAACATCTTCTTTATTCCACACATGTGGTTAAGCTATAGCCAATATTGAGATACCACATGTTTGGTTGAGTTTCTTCCTTCATGGCATACCATCAAAAAGAGACTTTTTCTTTTCTACAAAGTTAGTTCTTTCCACACTTCGTCTATTCAAATTAGTTCGACATCTCGTATTTTTAATGCCCATGCCTATGGCATATGAAACACTCCACTTTTGATTTGTCAGCCCGACCTTGGCCTAAAACTAGCTGAATGTCATCCTCCACTTCCTCTTCCTCTCTCTTGAGAATCACGATAGAATGACTTTTAGGCTTTTGATCAATGTTGAAGCTATTGCGATTGTTGTTCCCTTTCATCCGCCTTCCTCTATTTGCTCTTGTTCCTAATAAATAATGATCTCCAAATGAGGCCTTCAAAGCTTGCTCTTTCATCTCTTGCTATAGGAGTTTTTGTTCATGAACTAACAAGGATCCTTGCAACTCATCAATGGAGAGTTCTTCAATATCCTTCGCTCTTCTATGGAAACAAATAACAAAGTTGAACTTGGTGTCAAAGATTGAAAATCTTTTCAATGATGTGACATCCTTTTGACTGTCGCCTTGAATTCGCATCTTATTGACAATTGCCATTGTCCGGGGAGAAGAAGTCTATGATTGTCTCTCCCGACTTCATTCGTACCATTTTGAACTCCGAACGAAGCATTTGAAGCTACCTTTTGTTTGCCGAGCCTTGATACTTCCTCTTCATGGAATCCCATTTTGCTTGGAGGTATCCTTGCAAAGAATTGTCTCTAGAATAGATCTGTCAATTGCTTGAAAATGTAGTTTTTGGCATTGAGATTCTTCAATTTGATGCATCCAAAGTCAGCTCTTTGTGCTATTGTCAACACAGCTACTTCAGGTTTGACAACTCTTAAGGAAACAACATCTTGATACTCCTTTTTGACTTGAGAAAAATTCTCCATTAGCATGCTCCAACAATCATAGTGATGGAATAGTTGGCTGTACAAATGTTTCTGAGGCCATTAATGTTGCTACAAAAATAGAACCACTACTGAAGCAAACCCGCTGCTGCTTACAAACGAAAATAGCTTGCTACAAGACTCTTTTTGACTGCTGCAAATGAAAGTAAGCTTGCTGCAAAAAGCTCTTTGGTTCTTACATTTTTATAACACTCAAATACACATTTTTCATCTTAACCTTGCTCGATACCACTGTTGAAATATAAGAATAATTACATTTTTGAAAGAATATGCATGAAATCATTAGCAAGCAGAATTTGGATAATCATTAGAAGTGATTTTTGACCTTTTTTTTTTTTTTTGGGTAATCCGTCCTCTTTGTTGTACCTTGTCTCTGAAGGACCCCTCTTGTGTTTTCTCTATGTGGAAGATGTCTTCGTGAGCGATGGGATATTGCAGAGAAAACAAGAAAAACCAGCCTTTTCTATTCGTGCCCTTCTTCAAGAAAAATAGTCCTCCCCTGCAAAGTCTCGACATGTTTTTTGAATATGTGAGGAATTGCGTTTCAAAGAAAAGGACACAATTTTCTACTTTCACTTTGTGAGAATAGTCCAAATATCATCTGCCTTCTCTCTTTCCTATTTCATATATATTTTCCTTCATCACATATGGTCAGGTCATGAATATATACATATTCAATTTCACTTTTCTTTTTTTTGTCCTCCAATTGACCGAAGCTTTTAATACAGTATGTCCCTACTACTTCTAACTGCAATATCAATGTAAATTTAAATGGGGCTTATTGTATTTCAATTTACATTTATTTTATTTCACTTATGCTGAAGACCTTCTAGCCTTAATGCAATTAAAATATACTACATGGGCTATTACACAAAATGCTCCTAATATTATGGTAATTAACCTAATATTTTTTGTTTAGGGGTCAGTGTTCGATCTCTAATTTTATATGCAATAAATGCATAAATGTATCATTAAAATTATAGGTGCCAACACTCCCAAACCCATATTTCTCCAATGCCCGATGACCACAACATGTTACCAACAGGATGGGCATGAGTTCTTGGAGAAGAATTTTAGTCCAGCTGTGCAATTAGCACAATTCAATTTGTCCTTGGTGATCTCCACGTTCCCTTATATATGGAGCTCTCTAAGTTTCCACGCTCTTCTTGCTCAATCACTTATTTTTGCTTCTTATATGTCATTCTTCGATCCCACAACGTTTCTTTGTCTCAGTCCAATCGAACAGTACTCTGTTGTGTCAATGACATAGTTTGTATATAGTTCCTTTGGGTCGTTCTCACTACAGTATAGGCTGCTACAAGTCTACGAGTATCAATTAGATATTGCATGTGAAAATCCTCACCTAGTTATTCTCTATCTTCGATTTTCCTTTTCCATGATTTCTGCTGAAGCCAAATTGCTCTAAGGTCTAATAGTCGGACTCTAAAAATTTAAGTTATTAAATGAAAAGCGTGGTCAATTATTTAAATGTTAAGTTGCTCATCCATTTACCAAGTTGCTTTTGGACGGTAATTGGTCATTTTGTAGAGAGGAGTACGAGAAGAGCACCAAAGCATTTTCAGAGCGAAAAACCACGTGCTCAAACGAAGTACTTGTACATGCCAACTTAGATAATGGTTGCCCTAAACGCAGGCAACTCACAAACTCAAAGGACTCAGCAAACAGGCCTTTGTTTCATGTCCCGGCCTATGGAGTTCTCGCATAACCTTTATTGTGGACATGGACCAACAGAGAGACGCATAGGTTCCTAATGTGCGCCATGGCAACACTCAAACTTGACAATGTTCTTCATCATGCGGGGACAAACTGACACTTCACGTCCTCCGGGATGTAGCCCACCATGTTCGGGATGTAGAAGTGGTGGCACCTCGGAAGGACGAAGACCCGCTCGCGGTGCTCCTTGAAGGCCGCGTCGAACGTCTTCTCGTTCCCTTTGACTCTTCTTCCAAGTGGTCTCGTACTGGGACAAGACCTTGCGACGTCGATTATCGAGTCGTTGATCACAACCTGCGACCCCTCGTGAGGACCGCGAACCCACCATCCTTCTTGAAGTTGGTGTAGAGGCAGAGGATGTCCTGCATGAGGGGTTCAGTGCACATCCGCTTTGTTTGCAGTTTCGAGAGCATAAGGCTCTCGAGGCGGCTCCAGAAGAGCTGATTTTGGTGACATTGTAGGCGGCGATGGGGACGCCATCTTCGATGATCTTCTTCATTGGCTCCTCACTTCGTGGATTGCCTTGTTGTCTTCAGCTCCATAAAGGAGGATGTACTTTCGAGACTTGATCTGATAATGATAATCAATCGGATAAGTAATCGATGAAAAGGTTCTTACGGATCAGTCCGCATATCTCTACAATCTAAAAGCAAACGATCATCCTCTAGTTTCAAGTTTTCCACAAAATTTCGGCAAAGCCTACCTCAACATAAGATGGGTAGCATACGTTAGCAGAAACAAGACACTGTGAAACGGTCTGCTTAGTTTCCTTCAATTGATTCTAAATTCAAATAAAAATCTTTCCACCTCTCCATAAATTAATTAAGATCTTATAAATTAACTCAGAGCACAGTTTTTCTTCCTAAGTGAATGGTTAAAAGGAAAGTGAAAAGAATTAAAAAAAAACATAGAACTACTTAACCATTTATCTTAGGAATGACCATGTCATCAGCAAGAGCTCAAACCAGCTGATGCCAGGCTTGCTCCATAGGCTTGCTCCCACTGATTCAGTGAAAGTGGAAAGCATCCCATCCTTAAAGCCTAATCATGCTCATGGCATTTTTGTTTGAGACTCGTCCCTGGGGGACCCAACACAGTCACGATGGTCTCTTGCCTATAGTGCCACTTCTCCTTGATGATCTTGATGGCCACCTTGTTGATGAGTGTCGGGTAGCGCACTGAGTACCAAGGCATTTGCGACTGTAGATTCTTGAACTGGTTGTTCACGTCATCGCCTTCTTGCTCGATGATCGGGATCCACGATCTCATAGTTCTCATGGAACTTGCGCTCGCTGTAGATCTTGATGAGGATGGAAAGGTCGTGAGAGGTCAACTTTAGGTCGGAAATCAGCAGCATCACATTCTTCCTCCGCAGGGACTCGACCTTATCCTGTAAGGTAGGGGAACGATGAAGGAGGATTAACATTTCACCCGTTGGTCGCTACCACTAAAGTCAACCACACAAATTTACGCCAGGCCCAAAACTAGGTATATAAGTGCCACTTAGGTGAGAACAAATGTTATGTTTGATTTCAGCAAGTCAGTTGAAAAAGAGATCTTTGACAATGACGATTACGACCATAGCATCATTGTGGTACTCAACTATGAAGTTTGACCAAAAAAAAAAAAAAAACCATAAAGTGCTGTGGAATCAGAGAGTTAGAAGATTGAACCGTGGTCTTTTGAGCCAATGTAAAAGTGGTTGAGGATCGTCCTTGATGTAAACCAAGGCCTTGATGAGCTCCACATTATCCGTAGGGGCATTGAATAGTCGCTGCAGCCTCTGATACTCTCTAATTTCCTCTGCATTCAAATTCAGAAACTGATGAGAACATTAGTCTAATATTCAAAGCATAAATATCATAAATTGAAAATTAACATTTACCCTTTTTTGCTTGTAATCTTCGTAATGTCTCTTGATAGTGTGTGGATCATGTTCCTACTTCCGAACAAAGGTCAGAAGATCTTTTCCTTGTAGCTGAAAATAACAGGAAGCCCTCTTAAGAAAAAGAAAAAATGCTCTCCTTTTAAAATTCGAGTATGTTGAAATGCTTTAGATGATTCATTACATATTTTCATAAATAAAATAAAAGCCATAAAATATGTTTCTTTTTTCCCAAAAAAGAGACACAAAAAGAAAGGGATCATTAACGGCCTCGTACTCACCGATGAGGCTGATGAGGCCGGTGAATTGAATCGAGCAAGCGAGACACCTGATGATGATCTCGATAAACGCCGCTTGGGATGTCGATTACCGTGATAGCCTGGGAACGTCTACTGGCCGTGCTCGAACTCCACAATGCACCGGTCATGCTCAATGTGGTCTTGACTTTCCTGACGCTTATCCTGAACTCCATGCTTAATTTGGATCTTTTGCACGTCCGAGGGCTTGGTGATTGCAGGTAACCCCTTCAGTATGGCTAGCGATTCCGCAAGCTTGTCCGATGGTTGGATCTGAGCAAGTCGCCAAAAGTCGCCATAGAATAGAGCAAGTGATGAAAGGGTAATCACAGCCTTATTGACCCAGGAGTAGCTTGACAGCTCATGAAAGATCGAGATCATCGTTTCACGCACATTTTTGGTGTCTAATGCCTTGCATGTGATCTGATAACATGATGTTGATAATGTTGATAAATGGGATTAGTTATTACCAAGCTCAAAACAGTAAAAAATAGCCAAAGCAACAGCAATTCTTCACTTAACGAAAATAAATTGTTAGAAGGGACATAGTAACATACCTCACAAGCCACTTCGTTGATTGGGGCTAGGGGTGGATTGAAGCCTTCTTTGGTGGCTTGAATGCAGGGCCTCCAGATCCTTGAGTGCCCTATAGTGTATGCATATGTAAGACTTATTGTTAGAGAGGGAGAGAGAAGGGAGGTACTAATTAAACGAAATTATGAGATTTTTTTTTAACTGCTAAACTAAGGAAATCCACAGTTTATATCATAGAAATTATGTATAGAGATATGATCAGAATTTATATCTAAAAAATCGTCAGTTTTTATTAAAAAAGTCACTAGTGATGAAGATATATTAAGGTGCAATTGTTTCGTGTAAAATTTAAAAAAATTTAAACATTTTAAGAATGATTTTTGCCTTATTATTATTATCGTTGATAATAATAAAATTTTATCTGATTGATTTTGTAAGTGTTATAGATTCCTCAATTTTCAGAAAAAGCTTATTAAATCATACTAAACAAAAGAATTCTAAAGGTAAAACTAAAAGAATGATTGTCCAAACCCTACGGAAATAGGGGGAATAAATGAACGCCCTTAACAAAATACAGCTATAATAAATTAAATGAGTAACAACTTATCATGAGGCCAATTTAACTCCCTTATGCCATTGACTATCGTGTCGTTGAATGAAGAATGAATAGATAATCTAGTGACTAGATAGATCAATAAAAGCCTCACAAAAATTGACTGCAAGTGCTAGTGGATTGCTTCCTGGTTAAGAAAAGTGATTTTTTTAGCGAATATCATTTAACTTTACGGTTAGAAGATTCTCTAGCCATTCGACCTTTGCAACATAGTACACATAAATGGAAGAGCGGATGCGAAACATGAAAATTGATATATTTCTGGGGATGATAATTGATACCTGTCATTTCTCTTGAGCCATCAATAGTTCTACTTGTATGCCAGTTGAGAACGTTTGTTTTAAAAATATAAATTTTATTTTATTTTATTTCTGGGAATAACTTTGTATGATTTTAAACCTTTGATAACTATATAAAATTTTAATTATCGAAATAGAATTGTGTTTGGCATTGTCCTCAAAATTGCTACTAAATAATTTTTTTTTTAATTTTTAGATAATTTTATTATTATTTTTCCTTTTTTTTTAATTTCTTTCTCCCTCTTCTTCTTCTTCAAGGTGGCTGGCAAACATCACTGGGAGTGTCCCGCCCTCAGTGAGGTCATGCCTCAACCCTGAGCCTCGCCAACGCTAGGCAAGGCTCAGCTGAGCCTTGGTTGGGTGAGTGGCTCCCGCCAGTGGCTGGGGGAGGCCTAGCAAGGCCTGCTCGGCCACCAGCAGGCCTGGCTCACTTGATTTGATGAGGCTAAGCGTCGCTTGCCGGTGGCTAGGCGAGCCTCCTAAGTGAGCTTGTTTGACCTGTCCTGGGCCTCCCATGAAGCGGCGAGCCTCCAACGAGTTCGCCAGACTGGTCACCGGTGATCGGCGACAGTGAGCGGTGTACGGTGGATGGTGGCGTAAAAGAGCAATCAAGAAGAAGAAAGAGGGAATAAGAACAAGAAAAAAGAAAAGAAAAGAGAGAAAATAAGTGCTTGATTCTAAAATTGTCTTTAAATAAATAATCAATTTTTTTAATTCTCGATTATGTTTCAAATCAATTTCCGAAACAAAAAAGAAAAATTTGTTTTCAACAAAATTTTCACCAAACGCATTTTTATTCGAAATCTACTTTACATACAAAAGAATTGAAATTTTCACTACTGGGCAAATTAATAAATAGACTCTTATAAAAATAAGATTAATTAATTCTGTCTGATGCAATTTTCAGATCAATTGCTTTATCTTTCTCGTTTGTCCTTGGCCATGTCAAAAGATAAAAGCAAGTAGAAAAAGGCCAAGCGGGGTGGACAACCAACGTGCTTTTGCCCATAGCTAAATAATGCATGTCTATCATATCGATTGCTTTCCGACCAAAAAAAAAAAAATCATATCGATTGCTTTATCTTTATCTTTATCTTTTCATCCTGGCGAAGTCAAGGCAGAAGCAAGTACAGCATGATCTAGAGAGAGAGAGAGAGAGAGAGGGAGACCGGGAGAGATGTCACGTCAGTCCCTTCTGTCCTTGTTAGATTGGATAGTCTTCATCATAATTGTACGTGGCGTAACTGTACTAGTAAAATATTTGGGTCCCCACCCAAAAGTTCTAGGTCCATTATTGTTGAGGAAAATTTCGCCTTTATTAGATAAAATAAGGAAGAAATGGACAAAGGTACAATAAAATTTCTAATATCTAATAAAGTATGTGGTAAGTGTGGAAGATTGACTTATGTTATACACCATACCACATTATACCTCAACCCTAGGTGAGAATTCTTTTATCAATATTTTCACATTACGACAAATATCGGAGTGGATAAAAGATATCCGATGTAGAGTTATTTTCGGCCAATCAAATGCAGTGTTGGGTTTGTTTGCGAAAGATGGTCAAATTCACTACTGCTTACACCATAAATGCACCCTTTGATAGATTGTTAAGCTTACTTAGTAAAACCATTTTAGACTGTATCTCTCACACGCCTCCACACATATGGCATTATTTCACTTTACCTTAGGGTTGATGACGGAGTCGGCGATTGTGGCAGTTCCATCGGAGGGAGCGTTGTCTACGAGAAGGAAGAGAGACTGGACGTCAACGTCTCCTTCGTCGGGAGCGTGAGTGTCCACCATCTCCTTCATGAACTTCTCGTCGTCGAAGATGGCAAGCAGGCTGTTCAACATGCCTGGTCAACCTTGCTCCTCTCCCTCCGGAGAATCTGGCCGAGGGTCTTGCTCGCCATGATCTAGAATCTCAGAGAAACAGGAGCAAGAGGAGAGAGGCTAGGCTTTGAGTGTTTAGAAACTAGAGGAGGAAGAGAGTGTGGGCGGGTGTGGTGGGAGGGAGGCAGGCTTGCTCTATTTATAGCCGTGGAAGCAAGGAAAGAGATAGAGATAGAAAATATTAAATTTGAAAAAATGTTTTAGGTGAACGAAAACTACCAAAAGAGAGCATCGGCCATTGCAGCGTGGATGGTAGATCTTTTGTCCTCCAAATGTTCGGTTCGCTCAAATGTGAAGGCCGAAGCGCCGTTGACTCGGCATGAGGGTGGTACGCTGATGCAGCACTTCTGGCAATATTATTTGAACTATATAAGGTCTCGATAGATGAACTTGTCACTACAACCTAACGAGGTGTAAGTGTGTAAATAAGTCAAGCATTGAACTCGGCACCATTTAGATGAACCAAAGACTTTTGAGATTGAGATGTGTCTCCAGTATTCAAAATTGGAACCATTTCCTTTTCATGTCCGTTGGAATTAATTTTGTATGACTTGACCAACCACATTACCAGCACAAGTTTCCATTGTGAAGTAATTCTTTTATAGGTCAATACCGCAAAAATTCCAAAGTAGTATATATGTGACAAATTTACCAAACTATTTTTTTATTATTAAAAACTCTAAATGGGTACATTTTAGTGATGAATTTACACTCATCTCTACCAAATTTATGCTCATCCAATGATGTAAGTGTTTTTTTGGTAGTTAAAAAATTAGTTTGGGATAAATTTATCACAAGTATACAAGTTTAGAGTTTTTCATGATATTAACCATTTAGTTTTCAATATATAGACTATTTTAAGTATGTAAATTTCCGATACCATCCAAGAATTGTTGCATTAACATGCTCTATGAAATTTCATGTAATCATAATTTGTATGCTGTAATAATTCGATATACCAATAAATTTATTAGAATCAATAAATGCTGAGTATTGAAATAATAATACTGATTATAATTTAATTTCAACAGATTTAAATTAATTTACAATTTTATTTTTTATTTTTTAGAAATACTATATTCGTAGAAGTATGCTTATCACATTATTGTATTCTAAGATACTTCTCGGATTTTTAGTTGCTCATGAATAACACGCAACATGCACTTTGGAGCAACGGGATGAAGTAAAAGCAATTTATGACCAAACTCGCTCCCTATAAAGAATTTTTAAATCTCTAAGGTAAAGAAGTAAGGAGTTATATTGCAGAATAATTGCAAGATGAATTATTATTATAAGTCCAATCACTGTGGTTACTGAATTATTGAGTACAAAATTTTAAAAAAGTCTGCACAAAATGTATATTGTTGAGTTATGTTTTCAATTTTGATTTCAAACTAGAATGTATTTTCTGATAAGTGTTCATCTAATTACTGTGGTTTGATTTCTCATTTTACACGTTTTAACTAAATCACCCAATTTCTGAAACTTCATTCATTAGCTAAATATTGTCATTGTTATGTGAATAAATGAGTTTACAACTATAACTTTGTCTATGTGTTTGTTTATCTTTAGATGTATTAGCCCATGTTTGCACATGATATTTTTATATTATTTATTAGCATTTCTTAGTGACGGAAATTTTTTTTTATAGTAATGGGAGATATTTTCATAGAATAATGATTTCTAGTAATCATTGGGAAGCCTTTACCAGCTTATATGTTATAAAACGGAGGGAAAATAAAAGAGAAATTGGCTGAGAAAATGGAGGGCGCGATTCACGGATGTCTAGGTGCTTTGATTTTGCATCGTCTCTTTGGTGGTAGGGCAAAGGTGCTTCAACTCTCAACATCCCACCCCACGCCAGAATAATTCATTAGCACTCCTTAACCAGGGAATTTCTTGGATGCTCGATTTGGTTAAAGGATCCTCACCAAAATTAAAAGAAGCTTTCACTTCTACGAAGATTTTGCAGCCTTTCCATCTGTGAATCGGTGAGGTTAGTGAGCTTCATGTAAAATGTTCTTATTTTAAATGTATTGATGCCTTTATTGTCTCATATCCCTAATTCTTCCCATATCTTTTCATCCCTAAAGAGGTAAAGCACCTCTGAATTATTTTATATTTTGGTGATCTCAAGATCTGAAAATGAAGATCAAGATGAAACTTTTTAAGGGACTTGCTTAGACTCATTTGTTTCTCTCCCCAAGAATCATTAGCACTCAATTGTGGTCTTAAACAACTTTAAGTTGCAACATTAATTTACCAGAAGGTTACGTACTTGCATACTTACTCTCTAAAGTATTGCTAATTAGAACCCTTTTTCTACTAACCATTTCAAGACTTGTTTCTTGCTTTATCATTATTAATTCAGCTTTTTTTTTTTGTGTACCTCGACCATCAATATTTCGTTATCCTGTGATTTCATGATGTCTCATGTATAAGAAAATATATATTTGGTTGGCAAATTACACTTTAAGTCGGAGTCACGGCTAAAAAGATATCCTGCCAAAATTTCATTGATAAATTCAAAATGTTAATAATTTTATCAAGTATCTTCATATATAATATCAACGATATTGAAAGATTTAACAAGTAATAAAGTCAAGTTTGACTCGATAACTTACGAATCAAACCACACACTAATAAATTCAATTTAATTTTGTAGTTTTGCACTCCTCCAAGTAAAAATTTAAAATAAGTTGGTAGACACACCTAAATTTGAATACTTCCAGTATTTATTTAACCCCTAACCAGCTAAATAGTTTGTCATCTACCAAATACTTTCACTTATAGAATGTACAACTTGCGATTATGTACTCAGTTTCACTAATCTAGCATTCAATCAGCAAAATACACTGTGGATCACTAGTATCATGTATTCGCTTTCTCTTGTGCTCTTATTTTCGGAAATGGATGGGTTTCAACCTCATTTTTTTTGTTTATTAAGAATGGGGTGTTTGGAAGTCTTTGGTCATCTTATTAAATGAATTTCACTCAATGTCTTATGTCAATAGATAAAGAGCAAGAAATTGACACACGAAGTGACCTCCAAAAGAATATGCAAGCAAGATGATTCATAATCAATTTTAAATGTGGAAAGATCGTAAAAGAGGTCGCTTCGATTGGTTTGACCTGCCTTTCATTGATGACTTTTGAGAATCAAATCAAATCTTGTCCCCCACTTCATATCAACTTAGTTTCAGTGGTACAGTGGCTCCATCATCATGTGTGTTTTCTTAGTCACCTGCCAAGGGCAACGAACGTGAATGCATTTGTAAGTTTGCTATTGACCGATGAAAGAAACAACGCATTAATCTTGCACTGGTGTCATGAGACGGATGAAATGGTCAAAATTGCAAAAATAAAATGTAAAAGCAATAGACATACGTACAATCATGAATAGAGGCAATAAATGGCCTTTTATGTTACTTTTTTTTAAAAACATAATACGACTTTATCTAAATCTTTCTATTCCATCAATCTTTTATAACAACACAAAACGCCTTGATCCTTATGATTTCACTCACCGAACGAGAGAATAGTCTCAAAAATTATTCTTAGTTAATGAAGTTAAGCACGGTTGAGAAAAATATCCACCAATCCAAATCAAATGCTAGGACCCTTCCTTTGGTTCCGATAAGACTAGACCATCAATTGGTGTCGAGAAAAGTATGTTGAGGGACGTCACCTAATCACTCAAGCCATTACGTCAGCACAAAACGGACAAAAATGTAGTAAATTCTTAGAATTACTTTATGTCGTCGTGTTTCACATTGAAATGAAAAAATTATGTTGTTTTCTTCGACGTTGATGGGGACCAGTTTCTTTATGTTAATAAAGAGACTTTGAGGGATCAAGGAGAAAATCCAAGGCTTGTTATTTTATTGCCTCGATAGGCGGAAAACTGGGCCCAATTTGACGTGTTGATACAAACTGACGAGCACCCATAAAAACTCCTTAGATTCGAGACAATATTTCTACTTTATTAGAAAAATACATATCATGAACCTTCATTGTTTATCCTCATGGAAAACTCTACTCTTACTTATTTATTTTTATTTTTATGATTAATACTAGTAAAAATTCCAAATCAGTATCCAACCCATATCTATTGGTCCGACATATATATGTACCATATACATATTAATTTTATAATTTGACGTAAAAAAATTGATGTGTTTAATATAAAAAATAATGAAGACGTTACACAAAAAATGTGGCTTCAATGGAAATATATGAATTAGTGGATGAATCTAACCAACATAAAAATATTAAAAATAGTTGTGGTAAAAGAAGAAGTGCTCAACAAGTTTTATGTTTTTCCAGCCTTAAAGCCTTCCAAAATAAAGAAAAACAACAATGGCTAAGACTAAAGACACTCAAGTTTGCACGTTCAACATTAATAAATTGACAAAATCGTTGAGTTATTTTTGAAAGATGGCCAAATAATTAATTGAAGGCCAAGTAATTTCAAGAAAGGAAGACTTAGTAAACAAATTGCAAGTGATGCCATTCATTGAGCCATACGTCAATTATTTGTCCCTAAAAATAATTCAAGAGGTAATTGGGTAGCAAGCAATCAAATTTACTGATGATAATGGGGTATATGATGACTCTTAATTATCTAACTTAAAAGAAATGAATGGTTGATAAATCATTCAATTTTTTTATGAGAAAATGTCCAAATGTTATAGTCGACAATTTGGTCGATAGACACCGTTAAGGTAGTGAAATTGATGCAACCATCGAGTAGTGAAATTGATGTAACCGTTTAGTAATAGAGTCATGTAGTCATTCATGTAACCGATGAGTGAAGAAGTCTTGATAATCATTTGTAACAGTCGATTGCGAGCTATAAAATCTCACACTTTACTCTTTGTAAAGGACTAGAGTGCAATTAGTGTAACTATATCTTCTAGGTACATATAGGAATTCGAATTATACTACAGAATATTCCGTTATGGATCCGTCCGAGCCCCATTTTGCATTGAACCATTGATGAGGGACACGTTCGGCGAAAAAGAGCAAATCACGTGGATCTGTTTCATATCGGGACGTACCATGACAGTGATCGCAGTACGCTGTTTGTCTCCAAACGTGCTCCACGCATCAACCGTTTTGGACGTACCATTCGGACAAATTTGTAGAGAAACCGAGAAGAGACCTCCATTTGCCTTTTGACCCAAAAACACGGCCTTGAGTAGCCAGCTGAAAGAGACAATGAATGCATGTCTCTTCGTCGATAATCCTAACACGCTAAAAGAGAGGGAATCTATTCATGGTTAATAACGAACGATGACGTTTGACGATCAAGTTGGTGATGATGTTCGTAGCGCCTGTCAATGGTCCCCTAATTTCCCAGAGATTATTAGCAACAAACCCCTTGTGCCGCTACGTTACCTTGGATGATACGGCACATTCTAATCTTTCAGATAACACTCAAGCTATCACCGTCAGCGCAAAACGGACGAATATGCAGTGAATTCTCGAGACATTTGATGTTTGTCGTGTTTCAAATAGAAATCGAAAGATTATGTTTGTTTCTCTTTGCTGATGGGAGAACCAGCTTGATAATTGTAGATTGGGAACGAGTGACCAAAACGGAGACACGTTTCATCTTAATAGATAAATAGAAGTTGGAGGGGACCATCAAGGAGATCTAGGGTTTTTTTTTTTTTTTAATTTATAGGATCGGTAGGCGAATAAAAATGGCCCAGATTGAGCGTGTTTAGATAGCACTAATAAAAATCTCTCAGATTCGAGACAGTATCTTTCTACTTTATTAGAAACTTCAATGTTCATCCCTGTGAAAACCCCTACTCTTACTTTCTTTTTATGGTTAGTATTTATTTTAAAATGCCAAATGGCATTTCCAATTATAGATAGATTTCCACCCACCGAACATAGTGTGTACTATCAAAAGATGATCACAAACTAGTGACATTGAAGGATATATATAACACGTAGATTTTCTATGTTGAATTTGTCATTTTTCTATATCATTTGTCATGTGTGTTAACACGGATACATTTTGATAGAATATAGAATGGAATGACATGGGTGGTAGATTTGGGTCAGGGTACCAATTTGGGCCCTTTGTTATACAAAAATTAATTTGAGGTAGATGTGTCATAAAAAGCTTATCAATTTCAAATGTTTTGTAAGACGAAAATCAATATAAGATAAACATGTCATGAGGATAGTGTTTGTGATTTTTATGTAGATAGACACCAAAAAATTGCCAAGTATTTTAGCCGATAGTAATTAATGAGTAGTGGAGTCGTATATAAGCATTTAGTAGTGAAGTTTTAGCAACCGCTAAATAATCGAATAGAGTTATATATTCCTGCATTGTAACTTTTATAAAGAACCTTAATCAATCAAAGAACGCCCAATTGTTCATATTTACTTCCAGATTACCATTACATTCCACTACCTTTACCATTGATCCAAATTTTGATGAGTATTTCATCCACACTTTTTTTTATATAGCAAGGTATTAACTCTCTTTAAGCCACGAACTTCCTCATTTTCTCTTAACATACTCTACTTTCTCCCTCTCAGTAATCATCATGTTTTGTACACCATGTCCATTTTGTAGACGAGATTAGAGTTCTCATGTGTGTCTTATATATATAAAGAACACCTGTATATATCTATATATATTATCATTAGCAAGGGATGAAAGTGTGCAATTAGCATAAGTACCTCTTGTAAGGGTTACATAGGAACTCCATAAATTATGGCACAAAGTATTTCGTTTATGGTTTTGTCGAGTCCGACTTTGCAATGCCCCAGTGCCACAAGTTCTTTATATATTGTGATGTGCCATGACAGTGATTGAACTAAGGTGTTTGGCTACAACGTGCTCTACAGTTCTGCAGGGTATGGTTAATCCGCAAATACACACAAATACCTGCATCAAAAGACACGAAAAAGACGCGTTCGGACAAATTTGTTGTGTGAACCTGAGACGAGGCGACCTCCATCGCCTTGGAGGCCCCTAAACCACAGCTTAAGTCACAAGACGAAACGGATAATGAATGCAATGTCTCCTCGTCATTATCTCAACACGTGCTAAAACAGAGAGGGCTCATCGGTCCCCCTTTATCTATTGGAGATTATTTGCCCACTCGTCACTTCTTAGGACAATAATTGGAATCTGAATTTAATGTGATCTGATAGCCCAACAAAGAAATTCCACGAATACATTCAAATCTTAAAATAAATTCCTAATTTATTGAACGTTTCGAAATTTATATGTCTTAAAATGTTTCAAGAGGATCCTTTGATCGTAGGAAAGCTTTCATCTTGTTCTTCCAGATGTTGTAATCCTTTCCATCAAAGTAGGGTGGTCTGTATTGCTTTGCCCTTCCATCAGCCACAGTGCTAACATACTAGCCATGGATCTTTAACTCTGAAGTAAAACACTTCAAACAAAGTGAGTACACGGGCTCTGATACCAATTGATATCTCTAGTATAAACACCTAGAGGGGGGTGAATAGGCGCACAAACAATTTGTCGATATACGGAAGCAATTCTTAACAAATTGAAATACGATCAAGGTAGGAAGAGAGAAATTTGAACACAGGATTTATAGTGGTTCAGCTTTTCCAAGCCTACGTCCACTCTTCCGCACCGATGCCCCACAGGCTGGATTTCACTATGATCAAAAGAGTAGTTACAGCACAGCTTTGCCTTGATTCCACAAAGTGTAGATGTTTTTCCCACACCTCCTCAAGGTCTCTCACAAATATAGACTCTCTTTTGTATACAAATATTTGCTCAAAAGATTTATCTAAACAAATAGGAGCTTCAGACTTTGGAATTCTTCTATCGCGCACACCTTGAACAACTAAGAACGTCTTCCTTATATACTCCTTTATGCCATCATACCCGTTGGCACTTACCAAAGGAATTCCTCCAATCTACCCGTTGGACGGAATCAATTAGGAAGATTGTTCGAGCTATTAAAGGAACGTGTTGATAGCCCATCAATCTGTTCGCCCATACAATCGGGATCTCGGTTTCCATAAGTAGAACCTTCCCATAATATTTAGATAATCATCGAATCTTCAGTCATTGAATCAATCTTGATCAATCAAAGGATTCTCGATACGTCTTCTCCAACCACGAGATCTTCTCCAGATGATAAGGTAAAATCCTGAACAAACATTCAGTTCGGGATAACCTTTCTTCAACGGATCAGTGACTGTCAATGAGGATAGACTTTGAGTCTTGAGTCTGGCTGTCCGGAAGTCTTCAGACTTTAACCAACAGAGTCTGCTGACCTTTAGACTAGACTGATGGAAACGTTTTGTCAACTTCAAAACTCTTCACGAGGATTTCTCCAACAACCTCCTCAAGGTCTCTCACAAATATAGACTCTCTTTTGTATACAAGTATTCGCTCAAAGGATTTATCTAAACAAATAGGAGCTTCAGACTTTGGAATTCTTCTATCGCGCACACCTTGAACAACTAAGACAGTCTTCCTTATATACTCCTTTATGCCATCATACCCGTTGGCACTTACAAAAGGAATTCCTCCAATCTACCCGTTGGACGGAATCAATTAAGAAGATTGTTCAAGCTATTAAAGGAACGTGTTGATAGCCCATCAATCCTATTCGCCCATACAATCAGGATCTCGGTTTCCATAAGCAGAACCTTCCAATAATACGTAGGCAATCACCGGATCTTCAATTATCGAGTCAATCTTCGATCAATCAAAGGACTCCGTTATGTCTTCTCCAGCCACGAGATCTTCTCCAGTTGATAAGGTCAAATCCTTAATGAAACATACAGTTCTGGATAACCTTTCTTTAATGGATTAGAGACTGTCAATGAGGATAGACTTTGAGTCTTGAGTCTGGCTGTTTGGAGGTCTTCAGACTTTAAATAGCAGAGTCTGCAAGCCTTCAGACTAGACTGATAGAAACGTTTTGTCAACTTCAAAACACTTCAAGAAGATTTCTCCAACAATCTTTTGATATTTTATTTTTCAAATACGAGTATTATTTGTATGTCAAGTATGAGCCTGGTATGAGATTTGATCTTAGATATTAATAGCAATCAAATATGAGATGGTCTTTACCCAACATATATATATATATATATATATATATATGAGATGGATATCTCGATAATGTTAAACTTTTGTAAACCTAATCTTAAGCAAGTATTCTTAGAGGACATTGTTATTTTCACACCATGAATAGCTGGAAATGCATGCACACCACTTTAAATTTAAACTCTTCATATACCCTCAACTCCACTCTCCTCGAAACAGCCATTATCATTTACCTGCATCCGAAGCTGCTCCATGAACCAAAAAAGTAGCCCATATCACCATTGGATTTCCTTTCCTCGATCGAGAATTACAATTACGATCCAATAAGCTAAATCTTAATTGGGTTTGAAACCCCAATTTCCTCAATCTATAAACTCTAAAAATCACTTCTCAAAAGGTTAGAAGTGATTTTTAGAGTTTATAGAGCAGATGACAGCCAAGGCAACAAATGAACACCCTACCTCTTCCTATCAAGCACCAAGAGCACTATGGAATGCTTTATGGAACATGAAGATCAGCCCTAAAGTTAAATTATTTATATGGAATGTATGCCAAAATGCTATCCCATCCAAGGAGAATTTGTGGAAAAGAAAGATTTTAACTGACCTTGTATGCGACCTTTGTCAAGAAAGGGTGGAAACTACTGAGCACATCTTCCACCTCTGCCCTTGGACCACACATGTATGGAACAACCCGGAAGTCAAAATCCAGATAAGAACACAAGAGATTACTCGAATCGAAGAGTGGTTGGCACTTTTTATAAAGAAAAACACTCACTTACCGTCTTTGGAAGTGATTTCAAATCTCCTCTGGCAAATTTGGAAGGGGCGAAATAACTTCATCTTTCGCGGACAGAGGCCGGATGCTTGTAACATTGTAGATCTGGCCAAGTTTCAGCAGAAAAGTTATGAGAAATGGGTCTATCACCACCCTCACGCAAGAAAACCAGCGAACGAAGACCTACCTCAGATCTGGGTAGCTCTAGAGAAGGGAAAAATGAAGATAAATGTAGATGGGTCAGTCAGTGAGGGCTCAATAGAAGGAGCCATCGCCGGCATCGTCCGCGACTCCTCCGCCACTCTCGTCAACAGCTTCACCAGGTCAATTCGCGTGGATTCCGTGGCTCAACTCGAAACCCTAGCTCTTGTTGAAGCCTTGGAGTACATAAAGAAGAAGGAGATGGCAGCAGTTTCGGTAGACTCAGATTGCAGAAGCTTGGTACGATCTTTACCAGGAGAAGAAGGCTTTAACTGGGATGCACGTGCTCCTTGGTCAAAGTGCAAAGAGTTGCTGAAGACTTTACCTTTCGTGGGTCTCAAATTTTGTCCAAGAGCTGCAAATGGAGTAGCCGACTGGGCCGTGCGCGCGCATAGGGACAAGAGCTGCTGAAGATTTTCCACTGTTAGTGTTTAGGATTCTACATGACAAGCCAAATTGTAACAAACAAATGTAATATTTATAAGAAATATCATGATTTTATTATCTTTAAAGCTATTCTTAAGGATTGGACATCCCAACCATAGGTCATCAATTTCGAGATGGAATTGCAAATGACAGTAATTCCCAAGTGCTTTCAAGTAACCAACGAACCATTATAGAAATTGATAATGGACTTAACCAAGATAATCAAGTATAGGAGATGGCTTGCTACACAATAGAAAGACTGAAGTATCTCAATAAGTGAAGCATTTAGGATCAATTAGTTCTTTCAATTTGATGTCCTCTGATAGTGTCACGCCCCGATCCTCAGGCACGCACACATCCTTCTCCCTTGGTCGATTTTATAATGCGATATCCCAGGACAATGTATCGCCGACCCTTTCATTTATTAAGCACATGCGGAAGCAGTTAAAATCCCCAGACAATAAAACGATGGGATAGAAAAGCAGGGCCATATTTTTCATATTGAAATTTATAACCAAACTTTTATACAAAACACAAACCAGAGCACTCTACAACTTTTTACTCTAAACTTTAATCACATCAAAAAGGAGATCTCAAAATAAGATAAACTCTCAGCCATCCGGGCCGTACTCAAGGTCCTTCTCGGGATTATCTTCTTCTCCCAAAAATCTTTCTCCTTAAGTTTCACCTCCGAGTTCTCCTTCTCAGACTCCTCCTCATCACCTCCTCATCGGGGTCCTAAAATGTTTTCCCCAAACTGGGATGAGACTATGTCTCAGCGAGTTCTACCCCACTAAGCCCGATTAGGCTGCCTAAACACGCACAGGGCAGAGGACTTACCTTGACCTCAAATTCCACCTGCATATTAGCACAGTTCAATAGGCACCCAAGCAATCACATCACAGATCGATATCTCGATCAATCGACCTAGTCGATCACACGCCAACAAGACCACTCATGGTCATTTCCATTCAATCAATCATTTCACAACATCGGATCAAATCATGATCAATCGACCTCGTCGATTACATGACAACCTGACCATTTCCCGGTCATTCAAGCTATTGCTATTCAGTCTCAACTAATAAAACCAATCACCGAGCCAAGTGCATTCTCCGAGGCGATATTCTTTATCACCAAGCCATGTGCATTCTCCGAGGTGATGGAACCGATCATCGAGCCAAGTGCATTCTTCGAGGTAATGCATTAATTTACCGAGCTCACATGCCCTTTAAAATGCCATTTTGAATCAGCGAGCCCATGTGCATTCTCCGAGGCGATGCATCAAGTCACCGAGCCCACGTGTCTCTTCAAGATGCCAAATGTACTCATTGAGACCACGTGCATTCTCCGAGGTAATGCATCAAATTACCGTGCCCACGTGTCTCTTTCAAGATGCCACACTTAATCACCGAGCCACATGCATTCTCCAAGGCGACATACTTCGTCACCGAACCATGTGCATTCTCCGAGGTGATATATCTAATTATCAAGCCCCGTGCATTCTCCAAGGCGACGTAGTAATCATCGAGCCACGTGCATTCTCCCAGATGATGTACTATTCACCGAGCCATGTGCCTTTCATGATGATTCATCCCATTTCTAAAGTAATTATCCACAACCTTAATTCGTACTCAATTTACCAAAATAATCAATTTAGGAACATATCCTAAAAATCCACAATTAAATCAATTCAGTACAAATTAAAGCTCAAATAAATAAATGAACTGCGCCACGACAATCGGCACGAGATTTCGGTCGTTGGCCATCTCAAACTTAATTTCCGAAAAATAATAAATTAATTAATTAATTTCGAAAATTAATTAATAAATATTAAAAATCCATTTAGCTCAAATAAGGCCCAATTAAATAAACGGACTTCACCACGATCATCAGCATAATATTTCGGTCACGGGCCATCTCAGTTGAATTTCCGGAAAATAATTAATTAATTAATTAATTTCGAGAATTAAAAATTAATTATAATAAATCCAATTTAGCTCAAATTGGTGCTAAGTTAAATAAGCGGACTTCACCACAGTCATTAGCATAAAATTCCGGTTCCGGACCATCTTAGTTGAATTTTCGAAAATAATTAATTATTTAATTTAATTCCGAAAATTAATATTTAAATACTAAAAATTCCACTTAGGCCTGAAAAGCCTAATTGAAGCCCACTAAAGGTCGGGTTGGGAAAAATCCCGAGGCACTTCCAATAATTAGTAGACCACGTCTACTTGTTAATTGCGCAATCAATTTATCTAAATCGCATCACAATTGACTAATAATTGCTAATGTATTCTAATCTAACAACCTAAACATAATTAATTAAAACTAAACCAACCTTAAGCATAATTAACCAACTAATCCTGGATTAGTGAGATTACTCACCAAATCGCGCGCAAATCGGATCAATCCGACGGGGGCGACGCGCGGAACAAATCTTCCCATAGCACGGCTCGGGTTCGGGGCCCGGAAACGGCCCAAAAGCGGGCCCGAACCAGCTGGAAACCCATTTCGTAGGTTGCTGGACGAGGCTGGCTGGGGCTGCTCCGGTGGCCAAAACGGTGAGGGGAGGCCGGCGGAGGACGAGGGGGATGTCGGGGAAGTCCGGCGGGGTTGAACGGCGGCCAGAAGTGGTCGGACAGGGCGGAACGGTGGCTGGGTCTCGCGGCTGGGAGAACGCCAAGGTGCGAGAGGCGACGGCTGGCGGAGCTCGCGGCGAGCGGTGGACGCACGGCGCGGGCAGTCCGGCTCCGTTGCGGCGGCGACGGGCAGCTGGCTGCTGTCTTCGTGCGCTTGCAGGTTCTGGTTCAAGCTTCTGCTTTCTCTTCGCTTGTTCGGACGCACGGGGAGGAAGAAGAAAAAGAAGAGAGAGAGAGAGAGAGAGAGAGAGAGAGAGAGAGAGAGAGAGAGGGTAGGTATTGACCGGTGAAAGAGGGAAAAGAGAGAGAGAAGGTAGGCGGTGGGGAATCGCACGAGGGGAAAAAGGAGAGGGGAGAGAAGAGAGAGAAAAAGAAAGAAAATAAGAGAGAGGGAGGGGAAAAAAATAAAGTAAAACTAATACAATTATTCTTACTTTATTTTCTTTTCTCTTTCCCTTTTTAATTTCTTTCAGTCTTCAATTTTTCTTCCGATAATTTCTTTATTGAAATTTCGGACTCGTCAACAATTTGACGGACGATGAGACAGGATCCTAAAAATAAGAATTATGACACGCTTAAAATTCAATTCCTGAAATCAAGTTCAATTTCGTGGTTAAAAATCGATCAGACGTGATTTTAGTCCAATCCAACTAATTAGATAGCTTTTAGGGATTTTACTGCAGATACATCCCTTAACGGCTTCACCCAATAGATTAGTTAACTCGTGAGTGATCAGCTCAGAGAAAAAGAACCGCAAACATGTTGACGAAATGCCCATTTCACTTTATCAAAACGGGGTCGAATTTTAGGATGTCACAACTCTTCCCCTCTTATAAAAATTTCGTCTTCGAAATTTAAGCCATTACACACTTTGATAAAAAAGGCGGGGGTACAACTGTCTCATCGATTCTTCTGTCTCCCAAGTCGCTCCTTCAGTACCATGGTGTTGCCAGACCACTTTGACCAACGAAATGGTCTTTGTGCGCAGAACTTGCTCTTTATGATGGACAATTTGGACCGGACTTTCAACGTATGACACACGGTCATCCACGTCCAATTCCTCGAAATTGAGCACGTGGGTCGGGTCAGGCTCGTACTTCCTTAACATCGACACATGAAAGACGTCATGCACTTGCGCCAATCTTGGCGGCAACGCAAGATGATACGCTAAGGTCCCAATTCTCTCAAGAATCTCGAACGGACGTACGTACCTCGGACTCAGCTTGCCTTTTCTTACCAAAGCGCGAAGTTCCCCTCATTGGTGACACTTTCAAAAAAATGTGATCACCAACTTGGAATTCCAAAGACCTTTGACGCTTATCTACATAACTTTTCTGCCTGCTCTGCGCTGTCTTTAATCTGTCTCTGATCACTGCCACGGCATCTACTGATTGTTGAACCAACTCTGGGCCTGATATCTTCCTTTCTCCATCTTCATCCCAACATACTGGAGTTCTGCACGCTCTGCCATACAACGCTTCAAATGGAGCCATCTTGATGCTTTGCTGATAACTGTTGTTGTAAGCGAATTCTACTAGATGAAGCTAATCCTCCCAACTTCCTTTGAAGTCTATTATGCACGCTCTCAGCATGACTTCAAGAGTCTGAATTGCCCTTTCAGACTGGCCATTCATCTGAGGATGATATGCCTGTACCGAAACTTTGTACCTAAAGCACTCTGCAAGCTCTTCCAAAAAGCAGCAGTAAATCTCGGGTCTCTATCGGATGTTATCGTAACCGGCACTCCATGCATACGAACCACTTAACGGTCATACAGTTCTGCATGCCTATCAAGACTGAGGTCCTTTCGAACTGCAATGAAGTGAGCCGACTTTGTCAGCTTGTCGACTACTAACCAAATTGAATCATTCCCCCTCTGACTCCTTGGTAGTCCAGTCACGAAGTCCATCGTGATATGCTCCCATTTCCACTTTGGGATCGCGAGAGGTTGCAAAAGTCCTCCCGGCTTGCAATGCTGGGCTTTTACTTGCTGACAAGTCAAACACTTGGCCACATGCTTGGCGATGTCCGCCTTCATACCTGACCACCAGTAGTGTCGACGCAGATTCTGATACATTTTAGTGCTTCCAGGATAAATGCTGTAGCTACTACGATGTGCTTCAGATAAAATTTCTTCTCTAAGCTCTACATCGTCATGTACAACCAAACGTCCATGGAACCTCAATATCCCATCATCAGAAACTTGAAAATCAGCCTTTCTTTTATCGGTATCCTCTTGAAGAATTCTCTAGACATCTGGATCTATCGGTTGGAGTTGCTTGATTCTGACCTAGACATCCAGCTCAATTCTGAGGGTGGCCATAAAATTTGAAAGGTGGCCTACCTCAAATTTGAATTCCGAATCCCGAGCTCTCTCGATTAAGTTCCACTCCTTAACCAAGATTTGCGCTATTGAAGACTTCCGACTCAATACATCTGTGACCTTGTTCGCCTTTCCCGGGTGATATAGAATATCACAGTCGTAGTCTTTCAACAATTCCATCAATTGGCGTTGTCTCATGTTCAACTCCTTTTGAGAGAACAAATACTTGAGACTCTGATGGTCTGTGAAGATCTGAAATTTTTCTCCGCACAAGTAGTGCCTCCAAATCTTCAACGCAAATATGATGGCTATGAGTTCTAAGTCATACGTCGGATAATTCAATTCATGAGGTTTCAACTGCCGAGAAGCGTATGCAACAACTCTGCCATGTTGCATCAGCACGCAACCCAATTCCTTGAATAACGCATCACTATAGATCTCGAATCCTCCAAGACCAGATGGAATCGTCAGCACAGGTGCGGTAGTTAGCTTTTCCTTCAACTCTTGGAAACTATGCTCGCACTTGTCTAACCATACAAAATTTTCTTCTTTCTTCAGGGGCTTTGTCAGAGGTGACGCTATCGATGAGAACCCTTCCACAAACCGTCTGTAATAACCTGCTAACCCCAGAAAACTTCTGATCTCTGTCACTGTCGTCGGTCTTGGCCACTTGATCACGGCTTCTATCTTGCTCAAATCAATGGAGATTCCTTCCCCGGAAATCATATGACCTAAGAATGCAACACGAGCCAATCAAAACTCGCATTTGCTAAACTTAGCATACAGATGATGAGTTCTTAAGGTCTGGAGTACTACTCTTAGATGATTCTCATGCTCTTCATCACTTCTCGAATAGACCAGTATGTCATCAATGAACACGATCACAAACTAATGATCCACATATTCCTTGAACGTTCTGTTTGTCAAATCCATGACAGCAACTGGAGTGTTCACCAAGCCAAACGATCTTACAATACTCTCGTAAAGACCATATCAAGTACGAACAGCTGTCTTTCGTACAACCTTCTTCCTGGTTCGTAACTGATGACTTCATAATCTCAAGTCGACCTTTAAAACATCGATACTCTTTATAACTAGTCACACCATTCATGGATCTTTGGCAAAGAACACTTGTCCTTGATCTTCACCTAATTGAGTTGACGATGATCGATGCACACTCACAACAAACCATCTTTCTTCTTCTCACAAACAAAACTGATGTTTCCCAAAAGTGATGCACCGATATACACGAATTCCTCATTCATCAATCTTCACATTTGCATCTTCAATTCTACCAATTCAGACAACAATAGCTGGTAAGAAGCCTTCAAGAGTAGCTCTATCCTGGTGCTAGCTCAATTGCACTTTCTATTTCTTTTTCTGACGGTGGTCTGACAGTTCTTATGACAACACATCTAGAAGTTCTTAGACCACTGAGATGTCCTCCATCTCTAGTTCTTCAATTTGTCCTACCCAAGACAATCGCCAAGCAACCTTGGCAACCTCCGTCTAACAAACAAGTTACCTCCAGCCAATGAGATTAATGAAATTGAAGATTCTTTTCGACTCCCAATAACCTCGACACTTTCACATGTTAATAGACTAAACTTGATTACTCAATGACCATGATTCATTATCACAAGATGCTCCATAAGCCCACACTATTCATGTGGCATTAAATTCACACTTCAGCAACTAATCAAGCACAACTGTTGCTAATGATTTCCCCTCTGTCACTTTTACTTCAACGATTTAAGTTCTACCAACTCAGCACAAACTCTGCTACGTTATTCTGATAAGATCACCTCCAACACATTCTTTCTCTGATCGGTGCAAGATCAATTCTACTCTCATTCCTTTCACCATCCTAGTGGCGTTCTGGCCGTAGTAGCGATGTCTATGCTACCTTAGACTTCCACTGACAGTCCTTCGCCTGATGGCCACGCTGGTCATCATCACAACAGGTTCTAGTCATATTCGGACACTGGATTCATCCATGCTTCCTTCTACAATTCTGACACTTATCAGGTGAGTCTTCTATCTCTTGTCAAGTGACAGCACATACTCTTTCTGGTTGCCCCATCAGTCTGCTAGGACCACTCTCGACCTCGATCTTTTCCCTGACCGATTTCCATTTCTGCCTTAACTGGATCTATACCTCGGCTCGAATGCAATGACTCACTCCTGGATCACATCTCCACTTTGGATCTCAGCAGGTGAGGCGACAACAGCAGTTGCAACATTGACGGCGGTTCGATCCTGAGCCTCCTGGCTCATCCAATTCCCAATGAACACTAGCATTAAAACGATCCTATTGAACTTAGGATCATTCGACGCTACTACACTAGTACCAACCACGGTGGTACTCTTACACTCGAGCTGGCCAGAGCCAACACTCTGCCACAACCACCTTGGGTGCCGACCTTTTTCGGTGCTTCATCCCGAGTCATAGAGGACATTGTCCTCTCACTAGGAGTTCTCATCTCCTGCTCGCTCATGGTTCATTCTTTACACTACAACTCGTCTTCCAAATCCACACTGGATTAGAAGATGAACGATCCACGCACAACAAACATTTTTAGCATTCAGCTAACACAGACATGCACCGGCATGAATTTAAAGGCCTTTCCTACTAACTATCCCATGGTCAACGCTCTTTATCACTCCAATCTTCAACTTCGCTCTGATACCACTTAAACTGGATGTCACGCCCCGATCCTCGGGCATGCACACATCCTTCTCCCTTGGTAGATTTTATAATGCGATATCCCAGGACAATGTATCGCCGACCCTTTCATTTATTAAGCACATGCGGAAGCAGTTAAAATCCCCAGACAATAAAACGATGGGATAGAAAAGCATGGCCATATTTTTCATATTGAAATTTATAACCAAACATTTATACAAAACACAAACCAGAGCACTCTACATGTGACATCCAGATTTCGGGTTTTAATTTCGACTGGATAAATAGGGCCGTTTTCGTTCAGTTGAAGCCAGAGATTGTGAAATTGGGATGCAAGTACGCCACAGTGGTAATGAAAAATACCAATTTGATTGATGAGGTGTTGAATGAATTAATGGGGGTCAATTTGATTTAATTCAAGTGGGATTAAGATTCAATTGGAAGAGAATTAAGTAGAATTGAAGAAATTGTTGCACAAAGTTTTATGCCCCGGCGGAAAATGAAATTGGACCCATTGAAGTAGGTTGTAGAGGAAATGAGTTTGTGGAAGATGACATGGGATGATGTCATGTTGGTTGAGCCAAGGAGAATGAGATTTGGACAAGTGGAGGGTGGATATTGGCTCTTGGAAAGGCACCCATCAACATCATCTTCAAGCTTGGGACTTGGGAGGAGAGGGAAAGGGAGAGCTTCGACCGGAAGCTAGCCGATCGACGCTGCCCCTTTGCACGCTCGTTTGGCCGTCCGCCTCCGCCATTCATCGCCGTCGCAGCCGCTTGTCTGTTCGTCGCCGCCGAGCCAGCCCGCCCATCACCGTTTGCCGTGCCGTCCGCGTGCCTCGCTCGCTCGCCCAACTGGCCGAAGACCAGCGAAGGTTGCAGCACCGTTGGAGAAGTTGCTCGCCACCCACGCTCTGCTTGCCGTCGCCGGAGTCGCCATCCTCGCCTCGCATTGCCCGTCGCCGCTCGCCGTCTCACGCTCCGCCGCCGCCCGCGCTCCCCCGCGGTTGGCAGACATCCCGAGCTACTGTCCAGCTCGTGCAGGAATCGCCGGAGCTCCCTCTGCTGACTCCAGCCACCGTGAGACCTCGCCGTTGGCCGCACGGCACCACCGCAGCTCCTCCGCCGTTCCTCTGCCCAACCAGCGCCAGATCCGCCGTTCTCGGCCCCAAATCAGTGGTTGGAAAAATGGGTATGGTAGCCCATGTTTGGCTCATTTTGGCCGCCTTCCCGAGCCCGGATGCTCGGCCCGCTTTGAGGAAAGTTGTTCTCCTTGGCGTCCCCATCGTTTTGGTCCGCTCGGCTTGCTAATCCGGTGAGTTTAACTCACTAAACTTTGATTAGAGGGTTAATGATGCTTTATGGGTGCTTAGTTTATGTTAAGTGTTATTAGGTGGTTAGTTTAATTTATTTAAGTGTAGATTATATTAAGGTGTTTGATTAACTTAAATTGTGATTAATTTAAGGTTAAGTGAGTGGTTACATTAATATAAACTGTGATGTGACATAAAGGAATTTACTTTTGATTTATTTAAATATTTCAAAATTTTTTAATAATTTAATAATATTATATTATTAAAATATTATTATTTAATTATTTTCGGAATAAATTTAATTAATTATTAAATTCGAAAATTTTGTTAGGACCCTAAATTCTCAGAATTTCGTGTCGGTCGCTCTTTGTGTAGTCAGATTTTGAAATTGATGATTGGATATTATAAATTGAGTGTGGATTGTGAAAAGTATGGATTTTATTTAGAAAATTCCAAGTGTCGAGTTTGGCATTGAAATTGGATTGTAATGGTTAATATCGTAATTGGATCATGTGAGTGAAATGTAAAGTATCCAGGGATCGGTATCAAATTGTCGTGTGCTAGTTGAAAGGCTCGAGTCGCGGTAGTGGCTAGGCCGACTGGATCCTTATTCTGCTAGAAATGCCATCAAGAGAGTGATGTGGCTCGGGTCGCAGTAGTGGCAGGACCGACTAGACCTTTATTCTTCTAGAAATGCCGTCGATAGAATGACGTGACTTGGTCGCAGTAGTGGCGGGACCGACTGGACCTTTATTCTTCTAGAAATGCCGTCGATAGAATGACGTGGCTCGGGTCGCAGTAGTGGTGGGACCGATTGGACCTTTATTCTTCTAGAAATGCCGTCGATAGAATGACGTGGCTTGGTCGCAGTAGTGGCGGGACCGACTGGACCTTTATTCTTCTAGAAATGCCGTCGATAGAATGACGTGGCTTGGTCGCAGTAGTGGCGGGACCGACTGGACCTTTATTCTTCTAGAAATGCCGTCGATAGAATGACGTGGCTTGGTCGCAGTAGTGGCGGGACCGACTGGACCTTTATTCTTCTAGAAATGCCGTCGATAGAATGACGTGGCTTGGTCGCAGTAGTGGCGGGACCGACTGGACCTTTATTCTTCTAGAAATGCCGTAATGTTAGTAGATAGCCGACCCACGAGTAGGCTATGCCATTGTGTGGCAGTGAATAATAATTGGAATGCGTGCTAAGTGCGATTGTGATTTATATGAAAGTGATGGCGTTCCAATTGTTTGAATTATTATTACTTGTGCTAACCTGCAGGAAGGAATTGAGGCGAGGTAAGTTCTCTGTGTGATGTGGCTAGGCCACCCTTGGGCGTATTTTCTTTCTAATAGGGGTTTAGGGGGTTGAACTTGCTGAGACATTATCTCATCCCGGTTGTGGGATTAAAATTTCAGGTCCCTGGTAGATGGAGCGGCCAGATAGCTTTGGTTGGCCTTGAGAAGTTGCAGTGGTGAAGTCACAAGGATTGGAGAACGTGTCCGACTTGTAGGTCGTAGGACAGTTCCTTTTTAAGAGCCGGTCTTTTGTAGACTCTTAGCCGTAGACCTCTCTTTGTAATTCTGTTGAATTGTGAAAGTGTCATGTTGTGGTTCTGTTTCCTGCTTGTCTATCCCGTATTTCATTGTCAGGGGTTATATAATACGTTCCGCTTATGTAATAAGAATGAATGGGGTCGGCGACACTACTTGGGAATGTCGCATTTGCATGACCATGGTGGGATGTTGGCACGCTCGAGGTTCGGGGCGTGACACTACAACTTCTTACTCTAAACTTTAATCACATCAAAAAGGAGATCTCAAAATAAGATAAACTCTCAGCCATCCGAGCCGTACTCAAGGCCCTTCTCGGGATTATCTTCTTCTCCCAAAAATCTTTCTCCTTAAGTTTCACCTCCGAGTTCTCCTTCTCAGACTCTTCCTCATCACCTCCTCATTGGGGTCCTGAAATGTTTTCCCCAAACTGGGATGAGACTACGTCACAGCGAGTTCTACCCCACTAAGCCCGATTAGTAAACTATTATACTATAGGCTGCCTAAACACACACAGGGTAGAGGACTTACCTTGGCCTCAGATTCCACCAGCATATTAGCACAGTTCAATAGGCACCCAAGCAATCACATCACAGATCGATATCTCGATCAATCGACCTAATCGATCACACGCCAACAAGACCACTCATGGTCATTTCCATTCAATCAACATTTCACAACATCGGATCAAATCATGATCAATCGACCTCGTCGATTACATGACAGCCTGACCATTTCCCGGTCATTCAAGCTATTGCTATTCAATCTCAACTAATAAAACCAATCACCGAGCCAAGTGCATTCTCCGAGGCAATATTCTTTATCACTGAGCCACGTGCATTCTCCGAGGTGATGGAACCGATCATCGAGCCAAGTGCATTCTTCGAGGTAATGCATTAATTTACCGAGCCCACGTGCTCTTTAAAATGCCATTTTGAATCAGCGAGCCCACGTGCATTCTCCGAGGCGTTGCATCAAGTCACCGAGCCCACGTGTCTCTTCAAGATGCCAAATATACTCATTGAGACCACGTGCATTCTCCGAGGTAATGCATCAAATTACTGAGCCCACGTGTCTCTTTCAAGATGCCACACTTAATCACCAAGCCACATGCATTCTCCAAGGTGACATACTTCATCACCGAGCCATGTGCATTCTCCAAGGTGATATATCTAATCATCTAGCCCTGTGCATTCTCCAAGGCGACAAACTAATCATCGAGCCACGTGCATTCTCCGAAGTGATATACCAAATCACCGAGCCACGTGTATTCTCCGAGATGATGTACTATTCATCAATCCACGTGCCTTTCATGATGATTCATCCCATTTCTAAAGTAATTATCCACAACCTTAATTCGTGCTCAATTTACCCAAATAATCAATTTAGGAACATATCCTAAAAATCCACAATTAAATCAATTCAGTACAAATTAAAGCTCAAATAAATAAACGAACTGCGCCATGACAATCGGCACGAGATTTCGGTCGTCGGCCATCTCAAACTTAATTTCCGAAAAATAATAAATTAATTAATTAATTTCGAAAATTAATTAATAAATATTAAAAATTCCATTTAGCTCAAAATAAGGCCCAATTAAATAAAAACACTTCACCACGATTATCAGCATAATATTTCGGTCACGGGCCATCTCAGTTGAATTTCCGGAAAATAAATAATTAATTAATTAATTTCGAGAATTAAAAATTAATTATAATAAATCCAATTTAGCTCAAATTGGTGCTAATTTAAATAAACGGACTTCACCACAGTCATCAGCATAAAATTCTTGTTCCGGACCATCTCAATTGAATTTTCGGAAAATAATTAATTATTTAATTTAATTCCGAAAATTAATATTTAAATACTAAAAATTCCACTTAGGACCGAAAAGCCTATTTGAAGCCCACTAAGGGTCGGGAAAAATCCTGAGGCACTTCCAATAATTAGTAGACCACGCCTGCTTGTTAATTGCGCAATCAATTTATCTAAATCGCATCACAATTGACTAATAATTGCTAATGTATTCTAATCTAACAACCTAAACATAATTAATTAAAACTAAACCAACCTTAAGCATAATTAGCCAACTAATCCTGGATTAGTGAGATTACTCACCAAATCGCGTGCAAATCGGATCAATCCGACGGGGGCGACGCGAGGAACAAATCTTCCCAAAGCACGGCTCGGGTTCGGGGCCCGGAAACGGCCCAAAAGCGGGCCCGAACCAGCTGGAAACCCATTTCGTAGGTATTGACCGGTGAAAGAGGGAAAAGAGAGAGAGAAGGTAGGCGGTGGGGGAATCGCACGAGGGGAAAAAGGAGAGGGGAGAGAAGAGAGAGAAAAAGAAAAAAAAGAAGAGAGAGGGAGAGAGGGAAAAAAATAAAGTAAAACTAATACAATTATTCTTACTTTATTTTCTTTTCTTTTCCCTTTTAATTTCTTTCGGTCTTCAATTTTTCTTCCGATAATTTCTTTATTGAAATTTCGGACTCGTCAACAATTTGATGGACGATAAGACAGGATCCTAAAAATAAGAATTATGACGCGCTTAAAATTCGATTCCTGAAATCGAGTTGAATTTCGTGGTTAAAAATCGATCAGACGTGATTTTAGTCCAATCCAACTAATTAGGTAGCTTTTAGGGATTTTACTGCAGATACATCCCTTAACGGCTTCACCCAATAAGTTAGTTAACTCGTGAGTGATCAGCTCAGAGAAAAAGAACCGCAAACACGTTGACGAAATGCCCATTTCACTTTATCGAAACGGGGTCAAATTTCAGGATGTCATAGATAGGCTTAACATGATCAAGCTTTGCGATGATATTGCCCGAGAAACTTGTTGCATGGTTGGACGATGCTCTGGTTTTGGATTTAAGCACAAAAATGCCATCTTTGTCACCAAAGCCACTTCCCCTAACACATTACCTTTGGGGAATGGAACTCTTTGATCTAAAACTTCCTTCATTGGCCAAGAAATTATTGAATTGCTTGATGGTGATGAAGATGCAGACATGAGAGAAAAAATGAGATCGCCTGGATGGCATCCCATAATTACTTCCAATGTCACCACTCCGAAGCTATAAATATCGCATTGCTCATTCACTTCCATTGTGTATGCGAGTTCTGCAAAGAGAAAAGAGCAAATCTTTTTCTAGCTTTTATACAATGTCTGTGCTTTGTAAATCTAAATGGATTTTGAGTAAATAAAATCTAGAGAAGTAAGTATAAATCAATACAGTCTTTATATTCTGATCAGATTTAAAATTTTTCGTTTCTTTAGGAAAAAGTTTCACTTTTTAAATTGGTGGCCTTCATCTCAACTAATCTTTAATCGAACCTTCAAATTGCATGATAGCCTTGGACTTGTTAGGAATTTACAAGTGTAAAAGGAAGGTAGCTAAAAAACAAGGATCTCATGTATGATCATTTTCCTATCTATAAAAATGAAGTGGAGTAAAATTTTGAAGAGACCAACTTACCTTGAGCTGCATATCCAAAGGTGCCTGCAAAGGAAGTCCAATTGGATGAATAAGGTTGTAGAACTTTAGCTGTGCCAAAATCAGAGACGTGAGCTTCATATTCTTTATCCAATAAAATGTTCTTGCTTGATATGTCTCGATGAATTATTGGGGGTGAGCATTCATGGTGCATGTAGGACAAAGCATAGGCCACACCTTTAACAACACTCACTCTTTTATTCCAGTCAAATGTTGTGATCCTCTCTTCATTGTTCAGTACATCCTTCAAGCTGCCTGATTCCAAGAACTCATACACCAAAAATGAATGTCGAGAACTCGAGCAAAAGCCATAGAGCTTGATGATATTCCGATGCCAAGTTTCGATTAGAGCATGAATCTCCCTTTCAAATGCTTTTCGACTGGCCATTTCTATGTCAACTGCTTCCTTAAGTTTCTTTACAACAATAGTTTCGCCTGTTTGCAATTGGGCCTTGTAAACCCTCCCATATCCTCCCTCACCAATACAATATTTGGCATCAAACTCCTCTGTGGCTTCAATAATCCTCTCATAAATCATTCTTCCATCAAAGCTCCATATTGCCCATGGGTTTTCATTGCTTTCATCAGCCGAACTAGCATTTGTTTTCCTTATTCTTCGGCATCCAATACTTAAAGCTCCCACAATAAGAAGCAAAGAAAGTAGGCAACCCAAAGTAGGAATCAAAACTAGCAACAACTTTTTGTTTTTGTTTTTGTTTTTGCCTTTTAACGTTGTTGTTGTATAAGGGTTGAGACTAGCAATAACTCCACAAAAGCCTTTGTTTCCTCTCACGACTCCAATTGTAGCATTACGAAAGGCTAGAATGTTTGGTAAAGGACCCTCTAACTCATTATACGATATGTTGATGGATGTCAAGCTTGTCATATCATGAAAGGTCGACATAATTGAACCGGATAACTGATTGTGTGAGAGATTGAGTATTTCTAATCTGTGCAATAGCCCGAATTGTTCAGGTATTTCTCCCGTGAGCAGATTTTGACTTAGATCGAGATGTTGAAGAGATTGAAGATTCCCAATCTCGATGGGAATACTCTTTTCAAGATTATTCCCGCTTAAATTTAAGAACCAAAGGTTGGAGTTCTCCCCAAGTTGGGTAGGAATTGAGCCACTCAAGTTGTTTTTCGCAATGTTGAGTTTCTCTAGTTTGGACAATGCTCCAAGTTCCTAAGGGATGTGTCCTGCAAGAAGTTTGCAGTCCAACAGAAGCTCTAGTAACAACTTTAATTTTCCTAGGTCTTTGGGAATTTCCCCGATGATATCATTTGAAGAGAGGTCAAGTCTTTGCAATTGAGTCATGTTTCCGAGCTGAGGTGGTATGACACCGAAGATTTTATTGTTGGAGATCTTAAAGCTCGTCAAATTTCTACATTGAACTAATGTTGGTGGTAGCTCACCGTAAAGTTCGTTGTTGCTCAACTCAAGGTAATTTAAGGAGGGGTACACACCAAGAGCATTGGTTATATCTCCCTTGATCAAGTTGTTTTGGAGCCTAACTCTATACAAACTTGAACAATTTTTCATGCTTCTTGGGATGGGTCCAGTGAGGTGATTGTTTGCTGCGGAAAAATTCACAAGAGCTTGGTTACCGCATATTTCTGGTGGCAATTGGCCAACAAAGTTGTTAGCACCTAGCTGTAAGATTGTGAGGGATGTGAGATTATTCATCTCGGTGGGAAGAACGCCTGACATTTCATTTCGGAAAACAGAAAGACTTTTCAAATTAATTAACTTGCCTATGGAGAATGGGATAGGACTTGATAACATATTTCTGGAAAGGTCAAGGTTAGATAGATTGGTCAAGTTGCCTATGGAGGATGGGAGAGGACCCGATAACATATTTTCGAAAAAGCGAAGGTCAAGTAGATTGGTCAAGTTGCCTATGGATGACGGGATATGACCTGTTAAATTATTGCCTAAAAGTTGCAATCTGGTCAGGGATCTCATTCCTCCAATTTCTAAAGGTATGGGCCCAGAAAGGTGGTTGCCATAGAGCAAAAGATCTTGTAATGTACTCAGATTTCCTAGAGTTGTAGGGATGGATCCGGTGAGATCATTGGTTGATAAAACAAGGATATTGAGAGACCCCAACATTCCTATTTCCTTTGGAATGGACCCAACAAATTGATTACTTGAAAGATCCAAGTTCCGCAAGCTGCTCATGTTTCCAATGGAAGAAGGAATTGGACCATTGAACTTATTCTCATTAAACACGAGAGTTTGTAAAGAGCGCAATGACCCAAGTTGAGTTGGAATCCTTCCCGAAAAGTTATTTTGACGACAGTTAATATAAGTAAGCTTGGAAAGATCGCCAATACCCGGAGGGATGTTTCCGAAGAGTGAGTTGTTGGTAAGCTCAAGGACGACCAAGTTGGGTAAATGGGAGAAATTGAGATGTTGAAGCGTACCGCCTATGGCAGAATGCGAAAGGTTCAACCTGGCAACACTCCTGAAAGAATCACAAATGATTCCGCGCCATGAGCAAGGGCTGCTTCCGTTCCACGAAGACAAAGTAGAGTGGCTCTTGTTGTCTAGCTTAGACTTCCATTTTAGGAGTGCCTCCACTTCCATTTTAGAAGAGCTTCGTGTTGAAGCAAGATAAGACATTTCTTGCACGAGCATGATAAGGACACAAGCGAGGGACAACATTGAGAGTTGTTCTTTCTCGGAGGCCATGACAGGTTTGGGGTATTTTTGGGTGGGCCTTCTTATTTTCTAGGCGCATATGTGTTGAAATGGACAGCCAACGTATTTATAGAATAAATGGGGACCATAAGTCAACAACCAAGTCAATTATCTTTGGAACTTTTATTTTGCTATGGTCATTATCCCTCCGTTATATTTTCTGAGGCAATTCTTTGGTGCAACACTATGAATGTGAGATATCAAAGTTAGCGAGGCACTTGTCCTAAAAAAATTTGCAAATAAACATCCCTTGTCAGTGACATTGAATGACTGACGTGCATTTTTCTTAGTTACGTAGAGTACGAAGCTGACTCTTTTTGGCTTATTTGATTACACACTTAACTCTCAAGCACAAAAGTAACATGTCCAATAATTATTTGGTATATTTTCGTTTTGCTCTCTCAGAAAAAAAAAAAAGGTTGGTAAAATTATCAACTATAAAATCCGTATATCCCCTAGTATGAATAATATATGAACTTGAAGGCAAAGGCCGTGGTCAACACGCCAATACAATTATTGGTAGACCCTATCTCTATTTTGAACCCGTCTTGTCTTTCTTTTCTAGCCTTAAGCGACAGCGATCCTTTCCGTGACTTCACGTGGTACATATAACAGGTTAGATCTTACTTTCGTTTACCATTGTTGGCCCTTTTCTAATTTTCATATTTTTTCGGCGTAATTAGTTGGCCATTTTAATGAAATATCAATCTAAATCGCTGCTCCATCACCCTGTCCTTTGATATTTAAATGATTTTCATGACAAGTGTTCCTGAATTTGTCGGTTGATGCTAACAAATCCCCTTTTTAAAGCATTTTCTGAACTGAGTTTTTGCAACATTAAATGAATTAAATTTTCTTTTTGTTACAACCATTAATCCTCCATAATATTTTCCGTTAGCACGTACCAGGCACATAGTGTAACACCCCGAGTCTCCAGGGTACACATATTGTCCGCTTTGGATGCTAACTTCTCATGTTTTGTTCTTCTTATGACAACCCATATTATCCCAAGAAAACGCGTGTGTACAATTATAGGTCCCATTGTCCTATAAGATAGCCCAGAACTCCATCTCTAGACGACGTGGGACAAGAGACATACCCCTCCTTGAGCATGTCCGGGAACCAAGGCGCGGATGCACCACCATCCCTCCTTCCCGTGCACCGCCGCTTGGGCTGTCACACTCTCCACCCACACACTGTCCTTACTGTGGCCCCACACGCGGTCAGGAATCGGTTTTAATACCACTTATAATATCCTAGGTCTCCATGGTACACATATTGTCCGTTTTGGACAATAATATCACATTTAATACAGACTGCACTAGATAATTCCTTCACAAATTTTCTCTCTTGTCAAACTCTCGACATCTAATCATTCTACTTCTCTTCCTATTTATTTTTCCTTTTTAACTTTTACATGGTACATACTTCTCTTAAAGTCCAAAAGCAATACTTAGCTTCGTTGAAGTTTCTATATGCTTAGCATAATCCGTTGCATTTGGACACTGGACTTTTATGATGGAATTGAAAGGTAAAGTGTGAAATTAAGAAAGAAGAAAGTGGACTTTTGTTATGGTTGCCGGAATTCTAATAGTTTTCTTTAATTACTCAAAGTTCTATATGGTTTTTCCATCAAAATAATCAGTCTACATTAAATAATTCAGTCTTCCTCTCCTCTCGTTCTTATTATACTAATGGACTTACCAATTAACAGTCATCAATTATGAAATATATACTTATCGATCCACACAACTCATATAGTGAAACAATGTAAAAATCGACGAATATTGCCATTCAAATTTAACACGAGAAGAAGGAATCACTAAAGAAATTGATGAAAAATGATAAAAAAATATCAGAAATTTACGTAATTTGGTTTTAATGTTGATACTACTCAACATAAAGAGATAACCTTTAAGAAATCCAATATAAATCTGGAAAAATACAAAGCTTACAATCGCTTGAGCATTTCTAAATCCTAAATTATATAGAATAAAACCATAAATGTTATCTCATATTTAGTTCCAACATGTCTGCAATAGGAAATTCCTGCATGATTTTTCCCTTTTAATGTGGACGGAGAAAACTTTTCGACGTCTTGTTATTCTACTTATCTTCCCCTTTTGGCCTTTTATCTTTTTGTTGAGCACCCCGGTGGAGGATTCGTAATGATCCTTGAGACACGTATCAATCCACAATTGATGGCGGAAAAGGGAGAAAGAGATAGAGAGATTATTGATCGCTTTCTCTAAAAGTCTAAAGCAATGCTTAGCTTTCTCACAGTTTCTCTGATTTTTTTGAAAAAACTGATTTTGACCCGTCATAACCTTTTTACCTCTACCATTGTCTTCTTGAAATGACTGTCAATTTCTTGTTGCTTTCTCTCTCTTAACGTAACAAACATCTCTGCTTTAACACCATGCATGCGCAATTCTTTTCTCTGCAATCATCGGCCAAGAAAAATATCACTTATTGATCCACACAACTCATGTTACAACTTGTTTTGTTAATTTGCAAAGACTTATAGGTCATTTTAGAGCAACGATTGGGATGTAACAATGGTAAAAAAGTGGGGAAAATTAAACTAATATATCTACGCCCAGAAAACAAAAAGCACTATTGCTTGATGAAATTCCAGAAATGCAACTAGAAATTCCTGTTCAAGTCAAGAAGGGCTACCCCAGTGAAGTTGAATATTGTATTTTTTGAGAAGATTCTCTCCGCTCGGAAAAACACGGCACATAAAGGACTTCTACCGATTCCCTTACCTTTGCGACTTGATGTCAACGGAGGAAAGTTATGGTATTCTCATTTTATTATATTAGCAAGATCGCCGAGCATTACACGGGTCTAACACTATATGTGTTGTATTTTCTTAAAAGTCGGTTGCCAATCCAACGTTAATTGTTACTTCAAGTTAATTATGAGATACACTTAATATTGACTAATATATGTCATCATTGCTTTACAAAATGTGCTTTATTTTTCCTTCAATAAGTCTGAACAAATACCAATTTATTTGATATTTCTTGGCAAAGCAACATTTGTGATGAAAATTGACTTTATGGTTATTTATCGCATCTTTCTTGAAGAAGCAATACCTCGACACTGGTAACCTTTTTTGTTGATTTGGTAATATAAATTTATTGACTGATATATGTCCTCATCACTTTACAAAATGTGCTTTATTTTTCTCGTAGGCCATGACAGGTTGAGGTTACTTCGAGTGGGCTACTCTTCGTTTCTAGGCGAATATGTGCTGAAATGGAACAGGTACAACCAACGTATTTATAGGAAAAAGTGGACTAGCAAGTCAACAACCAAGTCAATAATCACTTCTTCCCGGTGAATGAGATAAATTTTTTTTAAGGGAAAATTACCCAAGACTTTTCTGAATTTGGACGTAATACAAGTTTGCCGGACAAAGTACACCTCAAGTACCAAAACTTGGCACTGAATGACACCAAAAGTTAGGAAAGTGACACTTAAGTGCCAAAATCGAGCAAAATTGATCACTTATTGCCGATGTGGCAATTTTCCAGCAAAATAAGTGCAAAACGACGTTGTTTTGCATGCTGACGAGGTAAAAAAATAAAAATAAAAATTAATAAAATTAAAATTAAAACTAAATTTATTTAAAACATTTAAAAATAAAATAAAAAACTAAAAATTAAAAAACTTATAAAAGGGGGCGGGGGCAAAGGGAGGTGGTTGAGGGCTGAGTCATTGCCGCTGTCGGGAAGGGCCATAGAGGGGGGAGGGTTGGCCAAGGTCACTGGCCCCTGGCTGACTGGCAACAAGGGCTTTCAAGCCCTCGCTAGGCCGGGCGAGGGCCGTCGACCCTTGCCGAATTTGGGTGAGGGTTCGCAGGTCCTCGTCGCCGATCGGCCGATGTCGCTAGCCTCTGGCCAAGGCCTGGCGACCCCGGCCCCTAGCTAAGGCCCGGTGACCCCAGTCAACACTGCCCCCATCGTCGCCGGCTCGGTGACGGCGGGGAGGTGGCGAGAGCTCGCGAGCCCTTGCCCGGATCTGGGGGGATGGTCATGGCCCTCACCCGCATCTAGCGAAGGCTTAGCCCTCAACCGCCTCCCTTTGCCCCCTCCCCCTTTTTAAAATATTTTAAATTAAATTTAGTTTTAAATTTAATTTAATTAATTTTTATATTAATTATTACCACATCAGAGACAAAACGATGTCGTTTTTGCATTTTCTAGCCACGTTAATGTGCAAAACAACGCCGTTTTACGCTTATTTCGCCGGAAAATTGCCATGTCAGCAATTTTGCCGGATTGACATTTAAGTAATCCATTTTGCTCCGATTTTAGCGATTAAGTATCATTTTTCAAACTTTTGGCACTTAGGTGTTCCTTCATGCCAAGTTTCGGCACTCCAAGTGTCTGTACCTCCAAGTTTGCCCATTAACTTTTAATTGTTACACAATTATCTTCTGAACTTTTATTTTGTTATAACCATTAACTCTCCTCCGTTATATTTGCCGAGGCAATTCTTTGGGACGACACCATGTACGTAAGCAAAATTACGGAGGCACTTATGTTTCATAAAGTTGCAGATAAACATCCCTTGTCCAATGATTATTTGGTATATTTTCAATTAACACCGTCCGAAAAAAAGTTCGTTAAAATGATCAGCTACAATATGATCATTAGTCTCCTTCCGTTTCAGAATTAATGAATTAGAGAAAGGATTGAAGACAAAGGTCATAATCAACACGCCAATTCAACTATGATATGACGTTGCGCAGAACATGTGCAATCTCTATTTTGATCCCATGTCATCTTTCTTTTCTAGCCTTCAGCGACAACGATCCTTTAGTTGACTTCACGTAATTTAACATAGTAAGATCCAACTTTCAAAAAATTGTTTGAAAAATTTTAAATTTATTATACGATGACTAATTCCGCCTTAAATTATTTAATCGTGTCAATTGAATCATAAAACTTTTGATAATTTATCAATTTAGTCCTAAACCTTTCAATTATTCTAATTTAGTCCTGAACTCTTTGATGGTTTACCAATTTACTCTTTATGATTAATTTAGTCTTGAACTTTAACTTATTATAAATAAAAAAATCAAAAGCTCAGTAATATTATAAATCAAAGCCTACTGCATGCTTGAGTGAGAGTGGTGTGAGTGAATTAACTAACATTGTGCTCATGGTAATGTTTGGCTGGAGGTGAGTGAAGTCCTACGTCGAAGAAGGGAGATCAAAATGGAATATAAGCCTAAATCCGCAATTCAAAAAATTGGATCGTTTTGGCTACGTTTGATTGTCCAAATTCGGATTAGAATAGGATAAGATAAAGTAGGATTAGGAATCCTCCGAATTGTAAAAAATTACCTCTTATGTTTAGTGCCACTTAAAATAGAATTGAGAATCTTTAAAAATCTTTGAAAGTCCTCCGAAAATCTCTTAAATCTTTCAATGCATCACCGTTTTGCTAACGGCGATAGCCACCGGAAGCTCCTCTCTCGTGGGCCCTTCAGCGAACCAAACCGCACTCCGGATCTTAGCCACGTCTCCCGCGCAACAATTGCCCCCTCTATCGTGCGTCAATCATTGGCCCCATCCCTCTCCTCCTCCCTCCTCCTGGCCACATCTCTTAGCGTCTCGACAGCGGCGACAATCACGCGGTGGACGTTGTCGTTGACGATAGCAAAAATAGCAACAAAGGAGGAGCAGATGACGAGGTTCAATCAGGAGAAACAAATAGCTGTGAATGGTCATGATGGCCAAATTGGTCGGGTGGTCGACTATGTAGCACCGACACGCGACACGACACGACACGACACGACACGACACGACACGTGACACGTCATTTCTAAAAAGTAGAGAATTTCGACACGTTCCGACACATTAAATATTAAATAAATATTTTTATATATAAATGCATAAATAAGTAAATAATAAAAAAAAGAGTCTAGAATTAGTTTATACTAAAAAATTAATCATACATTTGTTAATATCATTCATTCTTTTAATTTGACAAATTCAACTACATTTCATCGTAATAAACCATAAAACTTAAAGGAAAAAACAAGTAATCCACATCCTATTGTTAAATTTAAAATTTAACAATAAGCAAAAAAACAGTTAACATTCCATCAAGTAATATAACAAAGTCATTCATCCACATTATCCACTTCTTTTGCAAAAAAAAAAAAGACTCCATCTCCGGCTCATCAAGTGAAAGATTTGCAACTTCAAGCACCCCAACATCTTCAAACGAGTCAAAGGCATCTCCGCCAATATCTCACATCTTAGTCTCTCCTTCTGCACATTGTGGGCTTTTTCTTGATAGAAGACGGAGATTGCTATGAATAAAAACCAAATCTTCTGCATGTTTTGGGGTCATCTTATTTCTTCTCGCTGAGTGGACAAATGAAAGTACTCCAATTTCTCTCAGCACATGATGAAGAAGAAGGTTGTGCAAGAAGCTTTAAGGCTATGCTTTGAAGCATCGGTGCACATGCACCATGATTGACCCACCAAGCCTTAGGATCCATTGAATATCGATTTTGAATGGAATCAAATGCTCTAAAATCCCCATTTTTACTTGCAAAATCTACGTACTCCAAATTCACCTTGTTGCGCTCATCCAAGTTAGGAAAGTATTTCTTGAAGCATTTCAGTCTTTCTTGGATGATCTCCTTATTCTTGTACGGAGAAATTCGAGTAGGATCTTCATCAAGCCATTGATCACTATAGTACCTTTATTTAATAAAATGAAATAAAATTAGAAAACAATAATAAATAAGAGGAGTACTATATTATCATGTTAAAGAAAGAATAACTACTAAAGTAATAATCTCATACAAATTTAGAACTTACCTAGGATTTAAGGCATGTGCCAAGCAATGAAGTGGAGTGTTGTTCTTTGTCCAACGATCTACAAGAATTGTGTGAATCACCTCATAAAATGTGGACTTCTCATTTAGCTTCTTCACTTCATGTGCATATATAACTTTCTTCACTTTTTCGATCATTGAACCCCACATATTATAAACTAAGTGAAGACAAGGCTTATTGGTGTCACAAACTCTAAGCATATCATAAATAGGAGCCGTGAAAGAAAGTATATAATCAATCAAATCCCACCAAAAATCATCCAACACCTTCTCCTTGACAAGCTTAGCTTTCTCTTGATTAACATCCCAATTGATATTCCATTTGTCACAAATTACCATGTTTTGAAGACCACTTTTTATCAATTTGAATCTCTTAAGCATCACAATCATCAAAGCAAAACGTGTATCCGCTACAGAAAGCAACTTCAAGCTAACAAACTCATTATATATTGCTAATCTCATAGAATGGTTCATGATGAAATGTTTGATTTGCATAACTTCCTTAACAATATCTGAAATCCAACTACATTCTTCATAAACTATTTGATTGCTCTCCATATTTTTTGCTGCACAAATGTTCTTCAAAGCTAGATTAAGGGTGTGTACCACACAAGGCGTCTACATAATGGACGAAAATTCCTGCTCAATGAGTTGTCCTGCACCCTTACAATTTGAAGCATTATCCGTAATTACTTGGACCATATTCTCATGCCCAATTTCATTGATAACTCCTTTCAGCAAGTTACAAATGAAATGCATATCTTTTGTTTCTCCCGAGCAATCAACCGATTTTATAAACATTGGTTCTCCATCCGATACCACCATGAAATTAATAAGCAGTCTTCTATGTGAGTCTCTCCATCCATCACTCACAATACTTACACCCTTCTCCTTCCACATGATTTTGATAGGTGTACACAACCTATCAATATTTGCCTTCTCCTTTTGCAACAAAGTGGTCCTCAACAAATTATACTTCGGTGGTACATAACCCGCAATATTATGATTAGCAGTATAAGTGAAAACGGATTGAAAATAAGGATTCCTTGCTAGGTTAAACGGCAAGCCCGCCGAATAAAATATCCTAGCAATCTCACAATCTAGACGTTCCCGTTGAGTCATATTAAATGCATTTTCAAGTGATTTTCCACTCCCACTTTCGCCTTTCCTTTTTTTGGAGTTCAATGATAAATTGATTCTATCACCACCACCACCACTAAGTAAATAACTAGCAGGAGGCAAAGGTACATTTCTAGGTGCAATACTCATTAATTTAGTATTGACCTCTTCCTCTAATCTTTCCATCTCCAAAAGATCTTCTTTTTTTTCTACTTTTGTGCACTTTCCAATTCCTTTTCCACTTATCATCATCAAAATGGCACCTCACTCTTGTATATGAACTCTCAAAATCTTTTTCACAAAAGTTGCATCTCCAAGACAAATTTCCCCCCGCATCAGTATGATTAACTTACTTAGTAACATACCTCCATAATGGTTGTTTTACAACTTCATTGCTAGAGGTAGCTTATGTGCTTGAAGTACTACTAGCCATATTTGAACTTGAAGACATTCTGCAAAAAAGAAGAAAAAATAAACATGTTATTATCAATTGCAATAAGGTTTCAAGTCGGAAACAAGTGAACCAACATCAATGCTAGTCAAACACCCAAGAAAAAAGAAATCAAAACAGAAATCAGAACAGAGCACAATCCATATCATCTTATAAGGTTTCTCACTATCTACCTCGTGTAGCCCCCTTTCCTAAACCAACATTCAAAACCCAGATCATAGATTGCACTAATTGTATGAATGGTAATGCTTTAATATCAATTACAAATCAGTAAATCGCCCAAAAAATAAAAGATTACAAATCAGTAAATCACCCAAAAAATAAAAGAACTCTGTAAAGGGGAGAAACACGTTCGAACGCTATAGAAACAAAAGAACGAAATTCAAAACTATCCCCTCATGCGTTAGCAGCAAAAGCAGGCCAATCAACCACAAAAGTTTTGAGTCCCGCGACATATTCTTTGCTTTGCAGAGAGAGAGAGATTCTGACTCCAAATGCAACCCCAAAACTGAAACACAAGTGCAAAAGACGAGTACCCACCTCGGAATCAATACTTCGAATTCGAAAGGCAACTCGGAATTACGGCGACGGTCGCGATGGTAGAGAGAGAGTTTCCAAGCAGCAATCGACAAAAAAGATAATTCATGGAAAATCTCACAATCGTGAACAAATAGAACGGACAGAGCACCAAAATTTGAAAAAAAGAAAGAGAACGCGAAGCATCAGCCAACGAGCAACCCACCAAACAAAAACAACAACAACCCAGGGAGCGAAACCGGCAAAAGAACGGCACAAGAGCGCTAGAGACAGAGAGACGGAAAGAGGGTTCGAAAAATCCCCCTTTCCCCGAACTGGGGTTCGCCAAAAAATCCCAAATCGCAAGATGCTAACCTGAGGTGCGGGGGCTGCGTCGATTCGGCAACTGGTGGGGTGGGCCGCGCGGCTGGCAAAGCAACACCGGCGAAAGAACGGCGAAAGAAGAGAACTGCTCACTGCTCAGGCTCGTTCGCTGCGACTGGAGAAGACAAAGAGAAGACTGAAGAGAAGACTGAAGTGAAGAACCCGTGCTTGCGAGTGGACAAACGCGAAGAACCCATGCGTGCAACTGAACCGAAGTGAAGAACCCGTGCGCTTGCTGCTCACAATCGTGAACAAACGGAACGAACAGAGCACCAAAATCTGAAAAAGAAAGAAAACACCAAACAAAAAACAAAAACAACCCCGGGCAGCGAAACCGGCAAAAGAACAGCACAAGAACGCTAGAGACAGAGAGATGGAAAGAGGGTCCGAAAAATCCCCCTTTCCCGAACTAGGGTTCACCAAAAAATCCCAAATCGCAAGATGCTAACCTGAGGCGCGGGGGGCTACGGTGAGTCAGTGACTGGTGGGGTGGGCCGCGCGGCCGGCAAAGCAACACCGGCGAAAGAACGGCGAAAGAAGAGAACTGCTCACTGCTCAGGCTCGTTCGCTGCGAGTGGAGAAGACAAAGAGAAGACTGAAGTGAAGAACCCGTGCGTGCGTGTGCAACTGATGTTTTAACTTTTATTTTTTATTTTTTATTTTATTTTTTTTCATATATTTATATTTAGAGCCCAGAAGTTTTGAAAATTTATAAAAATAACCCCGTGCGTGTCGAAGTCACGTGTCGGAATTTCCGACTCGCGTGTTGGAAATAGTTGACCGCGTGTTGATTTTCCCGACACGCATTGACCGCGTGTCGGAGCGTGTCGGACACGTGTCGGAGTGTCGGACACGACACGAAGGGTCCCGGAGAGTGTCCGTGCTTCATAGGTGGTGGATGAGGGGCCAGTGAAAATGTCGGTTTCAATTGATTACCCAATTCGGTTAATCGAACCGCGTGGAGGTTCGAAATCACAATCGTCCAATGTGAACATGAGCGACTTGAAAAGACTAACGATTCCTCGGTGGATCAATTGCTCAATTGGAGAGCAGAGAGACATCTGCATAGAGTGTCAAGAATTGTGGGTTTTTCACTATGTTTGTCATATGCCTTACTCCATCACTCCAATATTGGAAGATAGCAAAAATTGTTGCTTATTTCCTAAAATTTTTTAATCCAATCTGGGTTTCTTCCACCCATGTGCTGGATTTTTTTATCCATGTATATCCGGTCTCAAATTCGGACTATCAGCGAGCTTTTGTGTTTCACTTTGGCAACTTGTTCATCCTTGATTGATATTTCTTTTAATAAATTCTCATTACCCTCTATCCGTTGCTTAAGTAATTTATATATATATATATTACATATCAAAAAATAATAAAAGATAATATGGAAGAAATTGTTTCCTACACAGCTCTATAACTCTACGGATACTAGTAAAAGAGTTTCCAAATTTTGGAGAATGAAATGAACAGATTTCTTATTCTTTCTATATAAAAAAAAAAGTTAATACTCTGGTGAATAAATCCAAATTGGAAATTGTCAATTGTGAAAAAGGCATAACGTTTTTATCGGCTTATATCTACTTAGGAATTTATTCAATTGTTATAATACTGACGATTAATTCATATTGGCTCGTATTAACTTTACAGCCTAGTTCACTTCGTACATGTGTGGATAGACTCTATTTTTTATTTTTCAGTCAATCCAAATCTGACCGTTTATTGACTAGGAGTACATGAAAGTTTCACAACATACAAATTTTGTCATGTCCATTCACATATAGTTTTTCATGTTTATTAAAATTTAAATGATATTTTTAATTTTTTTTTCTCTTTTTGGAAAACACAAACATACAAGTTAATGATGTGGATTGCATCAACTACGTGCCACAATTCAAAATCACAACTTGAACAATAATTGAAGGCTAGGGCCTCCCTCTTGAAAGATGGTTTATTGTCTTTTGCGAGGAACCTCTGAGGGCTTGCAGCCTGTATGGGTCCTAGAAGTGTGCCAATATTGCTTTTGCTTTTGACGAAGAAAAGGGAATGCCACTTTTGCTTTGTGCGAAAAAGAAGAAGAAGCGTTCATCAAAACTCAAATTGCGATCATTTTTGACACCCTTATTATAATTTCATAAGTATAGGCTCTTCTGTAGAATTTGTTTATTTTGATGAGATAGACTCTCTGAAACTTTCTATTCAACAATTTTACTGAGACCCACGCAAATCATCTCTTCACATGCTCTCTAAAACTTTCAAATCATTTTTATCATTTCATGATATTCACTCATTTGTAAGATATGTTCTATTAATATATATATATATATATATTTTTTTTTTGGATTGATAATGTTCTTCTTTGTTATGAAATACATGAAATAATAGAATACATGAATGAATATTCATTATATTCATCTTATCTAATGTACTTATTATGGTACATCTGTATCATATATTATAAGTACATCTCCCTATACAATGAATGTTCATCTCCCTTATCCAGTACATGCATCATTCGATACATTGATATTAATGATAAGTACATTATTGTTCTCCTATAAATAGGAGTTTAGTTTTGATGTACAATATAATAACAATCACAATACAGTGAAATATCTGGCTTTCTCTACTTTCTCTAGTGTTCACTTGCCTTCTCTTCTCAATCTCTTTTCTATTATATATTCGCAACACAATATTTTACAACACGTTATCAGCACGAGGATCTACCGACTGAGTAAGTAATTTTTGCAAGCACGAAGATCTACCGACTGAGTAAGTAATTTTTGCAAGGTGGGTATTCTTTTTATTGATCAACTTATATGTCATCTTCTTCTATCAATTCTTCATTTTTATTTTTCTTGGCCCGAAGCCAAATTTTAAATCTAAAAGTATTCTTTTGCTCCTGAAGTAGCGGTGGATATTTGGAAATCCTTTTAATTAATTTAAGGATTTATTTTTGCAAGGATTATGGCAAATATTGAAAAGCCAAAATTCCACATCCTAGAAGTGAGTAGAAAGAATTATCTATCCTGGTGTCTTAACATGGAAATACACCTCTAAGGGCAAGGTCTCGCTAATACAATTACAGAGGATGGAACCTCAAATGAAAAGGATAAAGCAAATTCGCTGATTTTTATTCGCCGTCATTTGCATGAGAGCTTGCAAACTCAGTACAGTATTTATCCATTCAAGACCCTCATATCTTGTGGAGGAGGTTGAAGGATAGGTATGATCATACCAAAACTGTTATCCTCCCTCAAACACAATATGATTGGCAAAATCTCGACTGCAAGATTTTAAATCGTGTCGACTATAATTCTGCTTTATTTGATATCGTTTCTCGGCTTGAGTTATGCGGTATCAAACTTACTGATGCAGAATTGCTTGAGAAAACTTTTTCCACTTTTCATGCTTCGAATATTGTATTGCAACATCAATACCAGCAACGTCAATTTGCCACATATTCAGAATTAATTTCTATGCTTCTTACTGTTGAGCAAACCAATGAATTACTGCTCAAAAATCATGATCTTAGACCTGCTGTCTCAAAAGCATTGCCTGAAGCACATGCTAACTTTGAGAAAAATACTGGCCACTTTAAGGGCTATAAGCACATGCAAGAACATAATCCTAAAGGGATGGCAAGAAATTTAACCGCCCTAGGAAATCAAACTTTGGCTTGAATCATGGCAAAGAAAAAAAGCAAAAGAATGTGATTAATGAAAGTATTTGTCATCGTTGTGGCATGACTGGGCACTGGTCACGTACCTGTCGTACGCCAAAACATTTTGTTGACCTATACCAGGCCTCTTTAAAGAATACGGGCAAGTCTGGTGAATCTCATGCCATTGAAATCAATCCTACTGCCATAACCACTGTTGAGGCCAACAATATCTCCGTTGGTGGGACTCCTCTTCCTCTTGAAGTAGCAAATGCATCATTGGATGTCTCTGATTTCTTTGAGGACCTCTATTTACTTTGATGAATCAAAGTAGTGGATGATAATTTGAACTTCGAATTTTATGTTGTTTCGCTTTTTATTGTTCTTTAATATGATTATGAAATGCTTATGAACCTTATATAATATTTATTTTTGAAATTTTATTCGACTATATAACTGATATGCAACTTTTATGATACTTGACACTTGAAGTTGTCAATATAAATG